>NW_026261736.1:0-2492 GCF_024628925.1 Lodderomyces margitis
CACATACACACCAGTACACTGTGACGGTAAATTAAGTATACTGCACTCATAAGGCAATTACGTAGTAAGCAGGTTATAGTAACATTATCTTCTTAAGTAAACTCAACTTCACCCAGCTCCTCTTTACTTCCAAAACTTGAACCGGAAAAGTAAAATTTGTATGGGTGCGATATCTGGAACAACTTAATTGTGTATACAAGAGTCATAGAAGAAACAAAACTCATTAACCCTTCTTGCATGTAAACTAAAGATTATAGAAATGAAATTAAAATAGTGAGGGTATTTTTTTTTTGCCTTTCTCGTCCGTATTTTAATTTTTTTTAGACGGGGAAAGNGCCCAGAATTGTAGTCCTAGTCAGAAATGGTCCAGGTATTTGCTGCCTGTTAGCTGTTTTTGGCGTCCTGGCTCACTACCATTGGGAGCTGCAGTGTGCCAGAAGGGTTGCAATGTTATTTCATTGTCATTTTTGATTTTTTTTTACTATTAGAGAAGAAGAAAGACAGAACAAGAAGGTTTTGATCCTTAGGTTTTCCAAAAAATGCGAAAAAGAAAAAAATATTGAACGTTTATATATAAAGCATATCCTGAGGATAAAGATCCAATATTGAAACCTCGTTGCTCGTAGTTAAATGAAAGATAGTTTTCGATGTAGGGAATGGAACATGAACCACGTCTGTAAGGCAATCTTGGCCTATATTATAATGAATGAGTCTTGATCTTTTTGGTGCGAGATGTTTTAGGGTTGACAATTGGTTAAATTTCGCACACTGTCGACAAATTAGACGACCCTTTCACTTGTCATGACACATAGGATCAGATATTTCCCCAATGAACTGTTGGGAAAGTGCCGTCCGTTACAATACATATACAAGTTTCTATGTGAGATAATATACATCTTACTGTGGAAGTCAAAAACAATAAAGTATAATTTCACCTAAAGCTTCTGAGGGAAAGTAGACAGAGCCCTTTTTGGAAAAACAGTATCTTTACACCGGAATCAGTAAGTGTCTTAATAATTTAATATACATATACTGTGTCTAGTTTACAGCTCTTCCACCTACCTATAAACGAAAACACGTTTCTTGACGCCACTCTAATTCAATACGCATTATAATTACACAGCGTTAATTTAGTAGAACACTGTTTTCCTCGCCGTTACGCACAGATTCAGTGAAAGCCATTTAGTATTTAGTTTGACAGCCTAGCTAAAACGAATTCTCATAAATAGCCTGTGATATAGTTGCTGATGAAACCACCAGGCCCGAATTCCCTCTTTATCCCCGAGTTTCGTAACTCCTAAGCTAAACCCGAACTTCTGAACTATCTTCGTCGATCATAGTTAAATTTCTATTTTGCTTCGATGGTGACACAAACACAATAAGGTTTCTATTCGGATCAAATAATCACGGATGACAAAATATTTTCGGATTAATAAAAATGCCGAAAACAAGCCGCATACCTACTGTATCATTTATTGATTTAGTTCACGCACACTAGAACCAGAAAGAAAATTTTTCGCTTTTAACTTCGCAACGAAATGGTTCATTCTGCTTAAGTTGACTACAGATTTCGCTTGTGAACATATGAAGTTGTACCTGATGATACTGGATCTCTTTATTTCGTAAAATTCTGTCTTTCATCCAACTGAACCTAAAACATAGCAAAAACATTAAGAGTTCTAATTAAGCAGATTGTATTTCTCACTATTGATATTAGTTAAAGCGTGTCCCACATGTCTCTTGTGCACCGAGAAGAAGCAACGTTCAGTTTTTAGAGGCATCAATACTTGCTAAGCTAAGCCTCCGAAGGAGCTTTATCGTTATTTGGTATCCACTTGAGCGATTATTCTTTTCTTTTTTTTTTCGGTCCATGTTAAGCTTTGGTGTAAGCTCCGATTCCGTGGTTCCTTAAAAATCTTTGTTTTGTGTCAGGGAATTTTAGTTCAATTTTTTTCACAATCATCATGGCTATACTCACTTATAGCTTTGCTGAATGAAGTAGTCGATTGGTAAAGTAATCAAAATTGATATAAAAGCATTGGGTCCTCCTCTTCAAGGGTGTTCTTTTTTTTTTCAAATCTCTTTATACAACATCAAAATAAACCATGTCTAATTTGGAAAATGAGTCCAAGGGGGACTCAATCAATAAATTAGAAAACCAACAGACCAATTCATCATCTTCGGGGCCATCCATTCACGAATTTTCTGGATTTGATGCACATAGAGTCCAAAAAATAGCAAGAACATACACTAATGAAGACTCCAATTCAGCAACAAAGTTGAGAAAGTATTTGACTCACATGTCGCAAGTGCCTGGTGTGAGTCCATTAGAAGAAGAGGAAGGGGATGAAAGACTAGATCCAAATTCAGACAGCTTTGATTCCAAGTTTTGGGTCAAAAACCAAAAAAAATTGTTTGAAAAGCATCCTGACTATTACAAACCTTCGAAATTGGGTGTCGCTTATCGAGACTTGAGAGCTTATGGTACAGCA
>NW_026261737.1:0-9196 GCF_024628925.1 Lodderomyces margitis
AGATTCCGTTTTGCGTCGGTCAAGAAGGTTTTGGTAAAGTTAAAATTGAAAAAGCCCACAAAGTTGAAGAGTAGCGAGAGCCCAAAATCGATCTTGAAAGAGCCTAAAAAAACCAAGGCAGTAGTGCAGCGGGAAGCAGACCAAGTCTATTGTTGGATAATCGCGGGTTGGAAAGTGATGTTGTAGACCAAGAGTTGGAACTGAGAATCGTCCTAGCTCAGCTTGGAAACTGTTTGACAGTTTCAAGAAAGTGTTGAGTGAGATGGTACGGATCGGTTGGTGTATGAATTATTTTTTTGAGGAACTATCGGTAATCATGGAAATTACTACTGTTACCAGTTCATATCATTTGTGATTTTGGTAATCGGAAGAGACCATTTCCATGCAATCCCTATGTTATACTCAAAGAAACCAATTTAGATACATACATTATGTCCCACCGGAATCTTTATTCAATTCTTGAGGAGATTCTAATCCTCAAAACTATTCAGGCGCGGTCTTGGAAAATGTGCACTTTACTTATTCAAATGTTGCCTCATGTGGTGCTTTTCAAGAGATGAAGATTCGAAGCCGTTGGATGTTGCTCTATATTCCAAGTTGTACAATGGTGCTAGATGGCCAACTAGTTTCCCGAGTCAATGATGGGATTTTGTAGTTGGCTGAAGACGGTAGGGATTGGATTCCAATGTTGGATTTTAGGAGAGGTGGTGTGGCTTTTATTTTAGGAGAGAGGTTGGTTGTCAATTCATTTCACTTGGCTTTTTTGCGAAACTCATGTATTTTTACAATTCTGAATAGCTTTATTTGTATTTCCCATTCATACCAATCAAGCGATTATCTGCAAGTTTGAACTCTATTGGTTACTTTTATATTCGTTGTCGTATAGTATCTTTGTTTTCTTACTGATTACCTACAGGGCAGTTTGGCGGCTGTATTTATTTACTATACGACAACAAGGTTGAACTAAACTTTGTGTCTCTAATGATAGATTGAGGGTCCGATGTTCGCCAAGCAAAATTGTATTCCTTTGTTTATTTATTGATTTTACATCCTATTAATAGTAAACTTTCGAGAGGAATAGAAAAAATACTATGTGCTTCATGCTGAAAAATTTTAATGTACGTTTCGCCGAGGTAGAAATTGCCAGCAAGTGGAACAAATCATGGATAATTATGCTTCGACTCAAGTGTCAGATTTTCCACTTTAATTCATCAGTTGATATCAGTGCATGGACTTTGAAGTGACTTGTCGAACTCTTCGATAAATTTTATGTGTATTGAGCAGCCGACAAGTATAAGCGGTATACGCGAGTCAAGGCAAATAATGGCTTTGGACTCATTGCCGAACGAAATATTACAAACCATTGTTTCAATAGCAGGTACAACCAACCTCATTGGGCTATTATCAGATAAGTTATTCTTACTGCGGAACAAGAACTTGAAACTGGCCGTTAACCATGAGATAGAGAAGAAGTCAAAGTACAAATTCGACAACCGAGTGACTCTATTAGACATGTCCAATTTTGGAAATTGGAAAGAGCTGAAATCGTTGGGGGGTATAGACCATTTTAGAGATACAAAAGTGTCAAATTTTATGGGTGTTGAGGAATTTAAATTCTTTGATGACTATTGCGTGGAAGAAAGGCTTCAAGTTGAATGCACAGTGCGCTATGAAATTCAAACAATTGTTGATTATTTCGAATTTGAAAAACTAGTGGCCAGTTTGAACTCGAGCAAGTATGCTAGATTGGCTTTAAGTGTGCATATCGATCACATGAATCGAATTAATGGCTCAGAGTTGCTTGAGAAGTTGACTCATTTAAAGGATCGCGTTAGTAAGCTATCATTAGATATACTGCTGGAATTTGAGCATGAAATTAATTTAGACATTTTTGAAAACCTCGAGTCTTTGGAAATATCTGGTGAGCAGTACCAAGGCTCCTTGTTGAATTATCGCCGCCTTAAAGAGCTATCACGTCGTTTTGCATCCCTTGATATAACCAAACTTCCACTATCGTTGGAGAGCCTCTATATAGCTCACTGTGATGTTGACAGGCCTGTGCTGAATCCAGACGCCCTAAAATTACCAATCCTCAAACACATCTCCTTTTTAGACCTGGACCGTTACTTTTCAGACGACATAGAGGTTATTCTTCGTTACATGATCAGTTCAGAAGTTAAAAGCATCACATTTGAGGGTGAGGGAACAATGTACGATGACAATTGGTTTTTGGAGTTGTTGAAAGATGTTGCAAATGTAAAAAATTTCAAATTGGAATCTTTGTCAGTAACTGGTCCTCTTGGTATTCCGTTGACAATCTACCCTTCACGCAGACTTGTATTCAATAACAACCAAGTACATTGTCCCGTACATGATTGGCCTACACTTACCGCTATTCCTAATACCTTAACAGAATTGACATTGCACAAGATTTCTTTTAGTTTGGGAGAGCTTTTCGCCACAAATCCTTTGGGCTTGAAAGTGTTAGATTTAAGCAACTGCTCAATCAACTTTTATGACGCCGAACCAAATTTCAGGAAGTTTAAAACCTTAAGATATCTTGACTTGAGTGAGAACGATATTGGGGAACAAATTCTAAGTTTCCAGTTCCCAGACTCAGTTGAATCTCTTTCTTTACATGTTAGTCGAATCGAATCTCTTTCTGGGGTTAATTTTCCATTGTCATTGGCCAATCTCGATGTTTCTTCAAACAACATCCAATCGTTGGATGGTACTATTTTTCCACAAAGCCTTTCTCGACTCAATATTACTGGCAACAAGATAATTAAATTACGTGGCGACAATTTTCCATTGGCGCTACAACGGCTTGATGTAAGTAATGCAACAAATATCGACATCTCCAAGAACAGAGATGGTGCTCCACTCCAAATTGAAAGTTTGAATCTAGAAGACTCGAACAATGGCTCACATTATATATTACCAAATAGCTTACAAAGCATACGATTGGCAAACATAAATTGGCCAAGTAACCATGCTTTTGCAGAGAACTTGGTGCGTTTGAAAATGGTTCGTTGTTCCATCGAATTGAGATGTTCAACATTTGGGTCTGCTTCAAAGCTACAATATCTATACATGTCGGGGTGTAATCTCAAAAGATTTGATATAAATCTTCCTCAATCACTCAAGGAATTACACTTGAATTCTAATAACTTGTCTGAGATACCACCTCACGCTGGTCAATTGAAGAACTTGAGGATATTGCGTCTTGATAGAAACAATATAACGAAAGCCAGTGTTGAGTTTTCCCATAATTCATTAGAAGTCCTTGATCTTTCTGAGAATCAGATTGAGGAACTTCAATTGTCCTTCCCAGATGGTAATACAAAACTCAAACAGATTTATTTGAAGAAGAATAAATTGAAAGAGATATCTATGGAGTCTATCGGGCATAAGGGTAAATCCAAGCACACTAGGTTGTATGAGTTAGTGTTGGAAGGTAACAAGGGCCTAAGCGGAGAGCAAGTAGCGGCTTTGGCACCACACTTATCAAAATTTGCTCGATACTTATGGGGTCCTGAAGCTGGAATTGTACCTAATCTGTCTCGTTTACATTGCACAATTAACCACTTAGCTGATGATCTGAATCAAAGTGATTTTTATTATTGATCAAAAATATGGACACAATGACACCAAGTTAAATACATTGAGTTTCATTGCCGTTAGGGATGGCGATAACTTTTAACAGGCAGTCCAATGGTTCAAATGGAGCAGAAGATTATAATAATAGTGTATCAAATACTATCTATGATTGAGCGGCAAGTTGGGCTTCTTGAGCTTTTTTATCTGGTTGGATTTGACTTAAGGAGACAAATCTTTGAAAAGAGCGATGCTTTGATGGTGTAAATGATTGTTTAATGATTTGAATTGAGGAAAGCTTGTTCTATTTGGCAAGAGTAATACGAGATATAGGAACAAAAGTTACACGTATTCGCTGGTTGGCATGGAATCGCAACACCAGAGACAAATTATATATATATATATATATGTATATATGTATGAAGAATTCTAAAGAACTTTGGATAAAACGTGGGATAAGCGATCATTAGGGGTCGATTTCTGTTTCAATTCACTTGAGGCGTCACTTCTAGTACTTGTGACTTTTCTTTGTTTGAAATGTCTTCTCAATTTATCATCGTCATCTTCATCATCATCATTACTATCCTTCTTGTTCTTCTTATTTGTTGCTGCTGTTGTAGTAGCTGTAGCTGCTGTTTGTTTCTCTCCTTCCTTGGCTTCTCCATTTGCGCTTCTTTTTCGTTTAATCCCTTCAATCATCTTCAGTTGTTCGACATTATGAACAAATGCCTTGTTGAATTTATTTTGCTGTGACAAGTCCAATGCCAATTTAGCTTGTCTAATTTCATTTTCTTTAGCAATTTGTTGTGTCAAATCTAACCATTTGAACCCCTTCAAATACTTGATATTTATTATATCGTCATAATAATAAGAGGTTTTTTTACCCCCCAATTTATTACCATTTAAAGTTTGAGCACATAGTTTGGCATCCTTTTTATTAACAAATTCAATCCAACCTTCAGTGAACCGTTTCTTTTTGTTGCCTCCATATTTGACTCGTTTATGATAAATTGATGCATCTTCTGGTTTGAGAAATAATCGATCAATTGATCCAAATCGTGATAAAATTGAACGTAATTTAGAAGGTTTCATGTAGGGAGGAATTTTGGATAAATAACAAACACCAGTTTTTTTGATTCGTTTTTGTTCTTTCTCTAGCTCTTTGGGGGTAAGTTTCTTTAGTTTTTTGTTGATGGTGGAGATTTTGGTGGTGGTTGTGGAATCGTCATCTTCTTGATCAGACAAATCGTCTCTTTGGTGTGTATCTAGGTGCTCATCATCATCGTCATCGTGCTCATAATTATTATCGTAGTTTTGGTTGATATCTACATCATCGTGGTTCTCTTCTCCTTCTTCCTCCTCCTCCTCCTCCTGTTCAAGATCAGATTCTTCATCTCTTGTGTCATATTTACTGTATAAATCTTTGGACTTTGACTTCAAAGCAAACACCTTGTTTGCTCCATCTGAGTCATCATCGGAAAAAAAGTCTGACTGTGATTCCCTATCACTCATGGTTATTGCCTGCTGCCTGTCGTCTATTTTTCCAACTGGGTTTTGGCGATGGTGTAAGAGCTTTTGGGAGATGGGATTTTTTTGATTAAATTTTAGCTGAGCTGATGTGACGCATGTCTTCCTTCTGCGACATGTCAAGTAGGTCACGTGCTCAAAGATATTTTGACCCCTTTGCATAAAACGTAACTCCTTCTACAGAGGAAGAGACAGAAGTAAAACTAACAACTATTAACAATTAATATGTATATTTATTCAAGGCTAGTAGAATAAAAGTGAAACCATTGATGCATATATAGGTAAGTAGATATAAATTTAAATCTCTAGCTCTAATACTAATAAATTTATTTCTTAGTGCTTTCACCACCAGTCTTGGCTCCTTCAGTGGCACCAGAAACAACACCTGATACGTATTCAGCAGCATTCGAAATTTGCTTCTTAGCTTCATCAACGTATTCTTGAGCAGTTTCAGCCAATGATTGGCCATGTTGGTCAGCAGCAGACTTTTCCTTCTCTACTGCAGCTTTGGCATCATCGGAACCCTTCTTGGCGTCATCAGCAACAGTTTGACCAAATGACTTTTGGTTGTCTGGTATATTCTTGGCAGCAAATTCGTCAACTTTGTCAGTAACGGCTTCCTTTCCCTTTTCCAAGGTGGATTTCTCACTCTCTGGAGTTAATGATTCAGTAACTTTGTCTGAGAAGTTTTTTCTACCAGCGTCGGACATGATTGATTAGTTTATAAAAAGAATTGATGTGTGTGTGTGTGTGTGTGTGTTTAAGAAGAAGTTAGTTGAAAGGAGAGTTGTAGAATAGAGAGGATTGTAGGAGTATTTATAGTAAAAAAATACATCTGGAAAACTACGCAACGTTACTTAAAATTGAAAATGGGAGGATACTTTACTCTTAACACTTAACACTTAATACAGTGTAATACATACTATTACTACCTAGAATAGTTAGTAGTTTGTTGTTTGTTGTTGCGGTGGTGTATATTGTAACTTATGGTGATTGTAGTGTCACAAAAAGCCACAGTAAATTTATTTAATTTTACTGTATTTTTTGTATGACGTTGTTCCATGTTATGATTGCTATTTTACACACAAAATATACTACCTACTACATACTACATACTACTAACCAAACATACAACTACACACTACATGTGATAAAGCTACAACTACAACAACAACAACTACTACATCAACAACAACCTCTGTCCAGTTCGCAATTGGTGTACCTAATGCCAATGTACATGAGGTGTACATATATATATATATATGTTATTAGTAAAAAAGAACCAAAGAAAAGTAGTTCTTCTGTCCTATGTCACAGAGAAAATAGAAACTTCTCTATAGATCAGAACCAACAGCTAACTAATTAAATTAATACATACACCCCTTTTCTTTCTCAGTCAGTCAGAACACAAATCCCGAGGACCAAAAAGTGTTTTAAACAAAACAAACAGCAATCCTACTAAACATAATAAACATAAACAAAAGTAAACCACAAACACAAACAAATGCGTTCGAGAATTCGTTTAATTTTGAAAAGACGAAGAAAGAACAAATAAAAAGCAATTAAATATACGACTCACCCACCTATACATACATATATATATTAATTACTTCTTCTTCCTCTTCTTCTTCTTCTTCTTCTCACTATTGCCCCACTACCCCCACTTTATCACCAACACCCGAGGCTCATTTTGTATCTTTGTAAAGAATATCCAACCACATACTTTGTCAAAAACCTTGGCAAATCCTTACTAGTCTCTAAAAGATGCATTATGCCTAGAACTGTATTATTAGTAGGAGTAGTCGTAAAATTGTTCCATTAGTTTCCAGAATTGGAAACTAACTTTGAGAGAGAAAGACACACACACACACACACACACTTTGAAAACATTAAAACTTTTGATTACAACTCTCGTATCATTTTCTATTTGAGTTTTGTATTTAGTCTCCTTCATATACATTTTTGTTGCAAAACAATACAAAAAAAACTAAAAATAAGGAAAACAGAACAACAACAACCAAACATCGCAGAGCACACACTGCACCACATTACACCACACTACGCTACACTACACATGCCAATAAACCTCCCCCATTGGACCAATGAAGCAATATCTCTCTGATCATGTCCTAAGGAATATACGAGCCATTGACCAGAGCTTGCCCATTTCGATAATTTGCATTTAACCACATCTTTTTGCCCTAGTATCTACTTTTGCAAGACTCCGACTAGTTGGTAATAACAAACCAAGGTAGTCTGTCCATGAGATTGGGTTTTTTACTCTGCTTTGATATACACGATGATACAAAGAGGATAGTGTGATCATAAGGTTTTGGTTTGAAGCTGGAGGGGATCCCTTGCACCTCTTTTTTTTAGGAGATGCCATTTATGGTTAGTGGATTTCATTTTTGGGGTCATGTACCACCAATTTACACTGTTTGAGTTTTTGCAACAAAATTCAGAATTCAAAGAATACCAAAATAACTTTTACACACACAACTATTCCACCACAAATACACCTTGGATACAATTTTAATTTCAATTAGAAGCAGCACCTTATTGTCGACACTTATAAGCATGCTTTTTATTGAAGTCTTATTCATTTTAAAAGTGGTATGTACAATTGCCACTTCAAATCAGGGTTCAGGCGAATCATATAACATAAACGACCAAACCGATCCAACACAAACATATACACTACATTGGACCAAAAATCATTTCAAGTTAACAACAGAAAGAACCAAGCTGTTTGTTAAGAAAACAATCACTGGGAAATTAGGATACAAATTCCAAGAAACAACCAACTGCGCCAACTACATTGCCACGATTGATATCTCAAACTGTCACCATCAGGCGCCAAAGATTACCCCTTCAACATTTTATGATTTCAGTTTACAACACACTTTAAAAGACAGTATAACCAAACACTTAATAAAGGTCATTATTCGGACCGAATGCTATCAAGATATCCAACTAAGATCATATTTAGGCGCAATCACAAAAATCAAAAGTTCATTTGACACCGGATTCGACATCAAATCATGTTAAGCCATATGTCCCAAGACATTGTATGAGATGATCGCGTACAGGATAAGATTCTGCGAGCAATAACGTCATCCAGTGATGCCAATGAATTGATGACCGTGTATAAGAACAACACAGAGCAGAATTATATGTTTATTTACACAAACACGAAGAAATGGTAGGAATAAGTGGATTTAAGCAAGATTTTTACAGTTTCCAGGAAGAGCATCCTGAGCTATTGGGAGATGAGGTAAATAACCACATCGTGTTTAAACAAAAATCGAAACCACATGTGTTGGTAGAAATCATGAAACAGCTCCATCACAATCAGTGTTCAATCAAGAAGGAGTTATTGACGGAGACAATCAGAGTCCTTGAAGCATGCACGGAGATTCCTATACCCACGGATGCAAACAAAGATGAAACAATTACAGTACCCATTTTCGAGCATTCTCAGAACAACAGTAGCGCCCCACTGTTCCACGATTATCAGCAGGCTGAACTACCATTAGAACCAACTACAGAGGAATGTGAAGAAGCCAGAGAGTCTGCCCGGGAGGCGAGTAGTGAAGATAATGATGCCAAAGATTCTGCAAGTGAAGCAAATGACGCTGATAATGGTACAAGAATCCAAGGCAGAGCCAATAACGACGACGAATTTTTTACACGCAATCAGGTATTAGATGAGGGCCATCTCAGTCATCCGCAGGAAGAGGAAAGAGAGAATGACGAACCAGAGCTACCCCTGACTGAAGAAGAAGAAGAGGTTCCCAATAATGACCATAGTGACAATTATGTCCACAGTGCACTTCAGAATCAACCATCAGAAGATCCACTTGTGTACCAACAAGAGCGTGAAGGAACAGGGCTCTTTCTCGTCAATCACCCACCTGATACGGTAACAGAGCCCACTGGTAACCCGTTAAGTATTGACACTACGCCACGCTCAAACTGTACCAACACTGGAAATCAAGATGAAGAAAATAGTCCACCTTCAAATGAAGAGAGCATTAGAACTGTAGTCATTATTGATCCAGAATCAGACGCT
>NW_026261738.1:0-2709 GCF_024628925.1 Lodderomyces margitis
GGTGAAAGATGCTCAGCTATATTGGGAGAAGCAGAATCGTATTTCAAATTGGGGTATGGTGAGGTGAAAATTGACGACTTGTATAATCCAGACCCCAATATTGATTACGAAAGCGTACTTTCAATGCATGAAGATGCATTGGTACTTGTATGCGTTGCGACGGTATTAAAGAGACAAAAAGATATCGAAGAGGAGANTAGACGAAGGAGGTCCAATGGTGGTGGTGGTAGTTGAAGTATTGTTACTTTTTATTATGACCAAGAGCAAGGGTATTAGTTAGAAATGTACTTTTATGAGAATTATTATAATTTGAAAAGTCTCTTCATATGAGGGCGATAAAGCTTCTGCTAGGCATAGGCGTTGACGAAGTGAAATTGTACATGGATCGACCAGAAGCGATTCAATGAGCTTGTAAAGCCCAAACATGCCAATCGGGTTTATACTTATGAACTATGCCCGGCAAGTTTTAATTCCGACAACGAGGCTGATTCTCTTTGCGCGGCTATGCGTTAAGAATAGTTTAAATCCTAAAACACGGAGTTAATCTCCGCTTGTTTTTGGATGACTCTTCGTTAAAGATCTTTGCAAAACACAAAAACGGAAAATAAAGATTACAAAACAATAGGGCATTGTTATTAAGTTAAACCATTCGTACATAGTGCCTTTATGAACACACATTCAAGGGGCACACAGTTCATGCGGCCCCATCACGCTTTTTCTGTTTTATTCTACGTACAGCCTTGGAGTAAAATATGACATCATAACTTCAGCTATATAAGTACAAGCCTAGCCCCGGATCTACCATCTTCAACAGTTGTATATCAAAACATCAATCATAAACTACATACGCCATGGGTAAACCAGAAGCTCCTCCTACTTATACGAACAGATCAAGTGATATGGTAAGCCATGAACAGCTCCCACAATTAGTAAAGAATGAACCAACGTATTTTGAAAATGCTAGTTCTATAGGCTGGTCAGTCACTATTAATAACCGTTTTTGGAGTGATGGATTTAGAATCTTTGTCAGCAAGGACTCAGCAGAGAAGTTTAAAGCTTTCAAAAACAACCCCAATGAACATATAACAGATACGTTTTTAATTTTCAGAAAGTATGCCCCCAAAGAACATGGCAGTTTCAATATCGATAAAGATTACTTTACATACTGTGAAGTGAGAAAAAAGTATCATATGGGTTATAACACCTTGGTTTTTGACTTTACTCCCGACCCCAATTCTCCAAAGACCAATTTTCAAATCGTTATGTTTGACCATTCCATCTTGCCTATTTGCGACTACGTGTACAAGGGCCAAGTACACAGGTGGGTTGATGAAAGTTATACAAGGAAATTCAAGTCGTGCTGTCAAGTCAAATTTGGGTTTAAACATAGTATACTCAGACCTGGACAACCATCTTTGATTGATAACTGGGATGGACATTCTTACAAGTTGGAGAAGACGAAACCAAATCCATATATAGGATCATCTTTTAAAATGTGGTTTCGTCCGAAAGCAAGAGTGCCTAAGCCGGAATACTACGGTAAGAAATGCTTAGCTACATTGGGAGAAGAAGAATGGGGTTTCAAATTGGGGTATGGTGAGGTGAAAATTGACGACCTGTATAATACAGACCCCAATATTGATTACGAAAGCGTACTTTCAATGCATGAAGATGCATTGGTACTTGTTTGCGTTGCCACAGTGTTAAAAAAGCAAAAGAAAATTGAAGAAGATGCCAGAAATAGCACAGCTTAATTGACACCACAGTGTTGTGTTTTCTCTTTATGACTCGAAGTTTAGCGTATTAGTTATGGATGTATTTTTATTCAACGAATGATGATTTACGAAAGTATCTAGTGATCAGCTCCTGTCTCTAAATAGAATTGTGCATAGACTGAACAGTACCATTTTGGCCTTGACACAGTTCTCTCAGGTAAGCCTGTAAGGGCAAGTCAACAGTGCTACGACATTACTACTGACATCCACCTATGCTACAGTTGACAATGGTACACTCGAAGCATGGGGTTACGAAAGGCACGTGGTTCAGCATCAATCTTTTCTCAAAAGTAGCTTGGAACTAGTCGTGTAAAGGAGGTTAAATGGCCAGCAAGTGGTTGATATATTACTTACAAAGTGTCATACTTTGAGTCTGTCAAACGGATTTATATTTCAAACTGTGCCCGATTTATTTTAGTGCCGATAGTGAGACTGATTCTCTTTGTGTGGCTAATCGGGGTTTATTTTCGGGTGATCAACACAAACCAAACATGTTTACAATTTAACAAACAATGCGATATTGTTATTGGTCAAGATCAGCGGTGGGTTTATGGTTACATTCAAGGGGCACAGTACATGATATAACATCATACTTTTTCTGTTGACTTCAACGTGCTGCCTTGGAATCAAATATGATATAAATACATGCTTGTTCACCTTGTTTGTCACCTTCGACAATTGTATATTGAAAGATCAATCATAAATCACTTTCACCATGGCTACACTGGAAGTTCCCCCTGCATATACACACAGACATAGTAACCGAGCACGTTATAACCAACACCCACCTTTTGTAGGACACCAGCCAGTCTACTTTAATAATGCTCCTCCCAGAGGTTGGTCAGTCACTATTAACAATCGTTTTTGGACGGATGGATTTAGAATCTTTGTCAGCAAGGACTCAGCAGAGAAGTTTAAAGCTTTCAAAAACAAC
>NW_026261739.1:0-222572 GCF_024628925.1 Lodderomyces margitis
AAAAGGAATGGGAAGGACTATTGAAAAGACATTGAAATTGGCTATGCATTTTCAACTGCAAGGGTATAAAGTGGATATATTGACTGGAAGTGTACAAGTATTGGATGAATTTGAGAAAAGAGTGGAACTGTTTAATCCTGATGCTATTCTTGCTGCTGAAATGGATTATGAGACTGAGTATAAGAAGCGTATGGTTAGTTCAGTGGAAG
This sequence comes from Lodderomyces margitis, assembly GCF_024628925.1. Taxonomy (NCBI): domain Eukaryota; kingdom Fungi; phylum Ascomycota; class Pichiomycetes; order Serinales; family Debaryomycetaceae; genus Lodderomyces; species Lodderomyces margitis. The sequence goes on from NW_026261739.1 coordinate 210, forward strand.
CAAAAGTGTGGTTACAAAGAGAGTAGAAGCATACTAATCAAGGAGACTAAATAAATGAAGAACCGCCGTGGAGTTGCTGATTTGGGAATGTCGCCTAAATAGAGGTGAAAAGTTAAAAGTCAGAAGCCCATTCTTGACGAAAACTTGGGTAACTGTCACTAGCAAATGATCCAAAAATACTTAACCCAAATGGAGGAGTCCGGTGTTGCGATACGCTTTCGGCCCCTTCTTTACCACTAAACAATTAAGAAAGTTATAGTATATTTGAACACGTGTATTTCACGTGATATTCCCTCTACAGAGGAGACAAAGACCCCCCCCCCCCCTACTTTTCCTTTTTATGTATATAATTGATCTTTTTCTGTCTAATTGAAGATAACGCAGTGTAATCCCAAAGCAGTAAAGCAAATGCAAGTGTCCTTCGTTAGGTCTCTTTGACAAGACTAAAATGTGGCTGGCTACATTTTTATGGCTGGTTTTGTTGCAAAAATGTTAGGGAAAAAAAGGGAGAGAGAAAAAAAAAAAAAAATATCACACGCAAAATGAACCTAAGATGTTTGAGTGGTGAGGTGGGCAATGTCTACAGTGAATGTTTATAAGTACAGTCTAAAGAGTGCTGTAGCTCTGATTGGTGGCACCGTATTAACACACTTGGTAATAGGAGCTAGTTTTCAGTACTGATGAGTGCTGTTTTTTGAGGTGTAATCTTTTTCTTCCCCTCGTTTTTGTCTGTGTTAGGAAATTGTATATGCGTATATAGTAATATGTTGATATTTTGGTAATATGCACACTACTTTTGTAAAAAGTACACTACTAATAAAAATTATCAACACACACATTAAATGCTGTCTGTCTGTCTATATATAAATTTATTAACAAAGTATCATCATACAAAATTTTTTTTCTACCACTCTTTTTAACTACCATAGTATAATCCATACATTAAAAAGTTATTAGTATGTATCATATACACATTATATAAGGGAAAGATATAGACACAAACAAAAAAAGTGAGACAACAAGATAAACCATAGGAAACAACAGCAACAACCACTACAACAACATACATTTACAACAACAACAGAGAATGATGGCAATTTGAAAGTTCAATTAGAAAAAGACCACGTTGCCGTTTCTTTACAACCAACCAAACTCAACACCACTACACACCCCCTATGGCCAAGTTAATGATAGAAGGGATGGTTGCAAAAAAAAAAAAAAAAATTAAGATCAACGAGAGAAAGAGAGTGGGAGTCTAGTCACTAGTTTTTACACATTCAATTGGCCATATGAAAGCAAACTTTGTTTTCTATCGAAAGGGTCAATTGAATAGAATTTTTCCCACTGTTTAACAAATTTCAATTGGTTGTTTTCCAAAAAATTTGTTCTCCTTAAAAAAAACCAAATGTGGGAAAATTCAATTTGAAACAAACAAAAAGTAAAAGAGAGGGAGAGAGGGAGAGAGGAAGAGAGGGAGAGAGGAAGAGATTTTGTTTTTCCTGTTCCGATTTACACTACCTTTTCTATTTTGGTTCGACGTACACTACCCACAGCAGAAAAAATGTATTTGAGATCCACACATCAATATAAAAAAATACAAAGTACGCGCTTTCTAATTTTGTTGTTGTTTTATTCGCGTTGTTTGTTGTTTGTTGTTTGTTGTTGTTTGTTTGTTTGTTTGTTGTTAACAAAATTTCAGTCTGTGTGTCTGTTTGTTGTGGTTTTGTTTGTTTTTCAAATATTGGGGACAGAAGATATAAAGTATGGAACAGTTTCACTTTTTTTTTATTACTTTACTACCAACTTTTGTTTTCTTTCCTTTTCCTTTCTTTTCCTTTTTTTTAGTTCTTATTACTAACAAACAATTATTCAATTAGTTTAGAATACAAAACAATGGCTGCCGCAGGTGAAAAGAGAAAAGTTTCTAGAAAGAAGAAGGATCCAGATGCTCCAAAGAGATCCTTGTCTGCTTATATGTTTTTTGCCAATGAAAACAGAGATATTGTTAGAGCTGAAAACCCCGGTATTTCCTTTGGACAAGTTGGTAAAGCATTGGGTGACAAATGGAAGGCTTTGACTCCTGAAGACAAGGTTCCTTATGAAAACAAGGCAGAAGCTGATAAAAAGAGATATGAAAAAGAAAAAGCCGAGTATGCAAAAAAAAACTCCAATTAGAAAAAAATAAGACACAAAATCAAAAACCATCAATTAGTCAACAACCACCACCCCAACAACAACCTCATCTCCATCAACAACAAGTACCACCACACCCTCAACAATTACCACCCCAGTTTCATCCTCAAGGTCAACAATACCAAGCTGTGCCACCACAGTACCAATATCCTTACCAATACCAGTACCAAAACCCACCACCTCAACAACAACAACCAGGTCAACCAGGTCAACAACCACAGTATCAGCAAAATCCTAATCAATACGCTAATGCTCCTCTTCCTCAACAACAACAACAACAACAACAACAACAACAACCTCAAAATCCAAATCAAGCTGGCCAACCTCAGAACCCAAATGAATACTATGATTACTCATTTCAAAAAGAGTATTGGATGCAATAGATGATCCAGAAGAGAGGCGTTTACGAGAGGCCGACATTACTATAGAGAGATAAGCTTTTTATCTTTGTTGTTTGCTTCTTAGTCTTTACTTCTACTTTTATCTGTTGTATGCTTAGATTTATTCCTTTGTTGATGGTTGCGGCTGCGGCTGCTGCCACTGGTGTGATCACCCTACCTTTTTGTTCCATTTGTTTTGTTGCTGATATACCTACCACAACTTTGAGGTCTATTATTTTTTTTTTATCTATTACTACTACCATCATTCTGTTGCTGATTGCCTGTTTTTTTTGTTACTGTCTATTATTTTTTTTACAATGATCATTTGTTAATGCTTTTTCTTTTATATATTTGTCCTTTATTTTTTTTTATTTTAGTTTTCTGACATCATTACCTTGAATGTCAAAATGCTTTTGTATTAGTTTTATAATCAAATGTTTTGTTTTTAAATATACTTATTTGTCTATCTATCTATCTGTTACTATTGTCAAGTGTCTTTATAGTATAGAAGGTATTGAGTTCTATTTATTTTTGTTTGACTTGGATTTGACGTTGGTAAGATCGCCAAAAAAATAAATATTATACCTTACAAAGAGAAATCAACTTCAATAAACGTGTTTGCAATAGGAAAAGCAACTGCTGGTCTTTGGTAGGGAAGAGCACTAATATGCGTATTTAGACGAACAGGCTTAGTTGTTAGACTATACTCTATAGAGTTTTGAACAATCCTCTTCAAATAGCCTATTATCGCCAATGAGAAGATGGGAAATCCGCAAGAACAACCTTTAGTAGACAGTTGTTTGATGAAGCTAGATTTTTCTAAGTAGTTAGAGGTCATAAGAGCTAAGGGGAAGTTGCGTCTCATTGCAGTCTAAAGCTAATGAAGATTAAAGCTAGGAATTATGACTTTCCCATGGTGAAAGATTAGAACACACTCAATCAAATAAGCCTTCTTCGGTCTACTGCATAGTATAGATCTCAGTGGTCTCCCCCAATCAACGTAAAATCGACAAAGTGGTGTTGTTGTTGCAAAAAGGTAAAATTACGTCAGCCCCGGATGAGAGAGAATCGCAACAATTTTCACCGGGGTGGAGGAGAGTCGCTTTTCTACAACACTATAAAATAATCCTAAGACACACAGCACGGACAACATCTCTTCTTCCTTATTACCACCACTAAGTCCTGTCATCATGTCTTCTACTTCCTTGCCATTGCCTTATTACAACGACGACAAGAAATCGTTTGCTTACCCAACAATTCACAAACGGTGGCCAACAATTATCGAACAAGGAATTGACGATGTGCAACAAACCATTAAAGACAACAAAACAGAGCAATTATCGACATCTGGAGAAACAATTGTTGATAAATTAAAACAATTGTTACATGACTTCAAGAATGATACTACTGTACGTCATTTCAATGAACAAGAGATTCACCATAACAAGTGGTTACACCATTATAATACCACTCTTGATTCGTTAAACCAAGTGAAGAAAGTCACTTGGCAGACTGGTCCATGGTTATACTTGGAATGTTACTTGTACCAATACATTAACAATTTCTTCATCCTGAACCAAGATTCATTTTGGCATTCGTATGATATTTTTGCTAGATTGAAGACGAAAACCTTCCATCAATCAGAATTGGGAGTTTTGGAATTATGTAAACGATACCAATTCTTAAATCAAGAATTGGAACAAGGCAAAGCTGAAAAAGAGACTTTGCGTTTACTTTTTGTTGAATTTATTGATATTTCACTTTGGGGAAATGCCACTGATTTATCATTATTGGCGGGTAATGTTACTCTAGAAGATATAAAATCAGTTCAAGGTGCTGAAGTTCGGAAAAAAAATGAAGAAAAGATTATTGTCAATGATTTGCCTACTGCTTGGAGTGAAACTGGTTTGGATAAAGAAGAAGGAGTGTCTCGAATCGATATTGTTTTGGATAATTCAGGGTTTGAATTGTTTGCTGATTTGATCCTTAGTTTGTTTCTTTTGGACCTGGGTTTGGCACAGCAAGTTCATTTGCATTGTAAAGAAATCCCATGGTTTGTTTCTGATACCATGGCTAAAGATTTCACTGATTTGGTGGGGCAATTGAAGGATGAGCACTTTTTCCCCAATATTCATAAACAAGATGCTGACGCCATTGACCTAGTATCATCCAAGATTGAATCATACCATAAATCAAACAAAATCATCATCAACCATCATCCATTCTGGACGTTGGATTACAATTTCTGGTCAATTCCGCAGTTTACCGATTTGTATCACGATTTATCACAATCACAATTGATTATTTTCAAGGGCGATTTGAATTATCGTAAATTGACGGGCGATCTACAATGGCCCAAGACTACTCCATTCAAGACGGCAATCCAACAATTGGCCACTAGTGGATTGCCCATTTTGTCGTTGCGTACTTGTAAAGCTGATGTTGTTGTTGGATTGCCAGAGGGTGTCAATGAAAAGTTGATCAGGGAGTATGAAGAAGCTGGTAATGATGTGGGCGAGTTTTGGTCGAGTTCTGGCAAATGGGCAGTTATCTCATTCAATAAGTAGATGGATTTTATAGCGGAAGAGGAGCTCTCTTTATAGACAATTTGGATTGATTCATTCGTACATATATATAAAAAAAATAGAACATTGCAACTCCCATAGAAGCATATCTAGTTGTGATATAACCAGTAATATTTTGCTGCTTCTAGTTCCATTCGAGGCTGCATTGTCATCAGCGACTCTGTCAAAATTCGACCCTATTCTTCCCTTCTCCTCTTCTTCCCCGCACACAACACCAGAACTCGTCAATCACCATTTAAGGCTCACCTGCTTTTCTCGAATTACAAGCAACAATCTTGAACTTGTCAACATGAATCTCCAAGTCATCACCGCCATTACCACCACCCGACCCACTTGTATTACCACTACCACTCAAATCAGTCATCTTCACCAACACATTCTTGATAATAAACGTCCACACATCATCGCAAAACCGATAAGTGTCCAAATCTCCCTTGAATGTCAATTTCAGCTTGGCTATATTCAGTTCATTTTTCAAGTTCTCGGCGATTATACGATCAAAATTGTTCAAGATACGATTGGCCAATTGCGGTTGAATTTTTTCATCGGAGATTAAAGTGTCAAGGGCATCGGCTAGGGTTACTCCTATGGTTGATCTTCTATATAGTTCGTAGTATGCCGGTGTGCTCATTTTGGTTTTGCTTTAAAGATATATGTATGGCTTTGTAGTGATGTGAAGTGGTAATGATGATTGTGGCGTAAGGCTTGATTAACGTATTTTTTTTGGTTTTGCCTTTGTTGTCTCGTTTGTTGCAATTTTCTTCTATAGTATGCAATTACAACCCTAATACAAGCAGATCCTTCTGATTTGTTTCCAATGTGCTAATAAAGGGTACAGATGCATTTGCTCTTTGGTACAGCTTTCCAGTTTTACTATCAAAATACAAACTGTAGTCCAATTGTGCAAGTGCCAAACGATTGGTTTTTGGTGGCTTACGTTATATCTTGCAGAGCCTGATATGATAAAGCTACAGCTGTGAATTATTGAGAGCAATCCCTATGCAGCAGAGGAGGTGAGTCGTTCTCTCGTTTTTGCAATCTATAGAGATCTGCATAAAAAGAATCCAACAATTATATCATACATTTCATCGATAGATAATAAATCTGAGTACGACTGACTTACAAGGGTATTTACAATTCCAAGGCAAAAACAATAAAGATCATTCTAAAGGCATATATCTATTAATAAATTAGTGAAATTAATCATCTATCACAACCCAAATGAATTCCATAAAGACCAATTAAAGTGCTATTTTTCAAAAATGAAAGCAAAAAAGGTTCATTGGATTGATTGTTTCAGACTAGAAGACTAAATTCCATTAGGGTTGAAGTAAACTTCAAAAGTCTCAATGACGCCAAAATTTCAATAGAATGCCCCAAATTGACTCTTGTGTGACAAGAGAGATGAAAGGAAAACGGCTATTGTTTCTTTCTTGGACCAAGATGGCAAATGCTGTTAGTATCAACTTCCAACTTTGCAGCAGCTAACAACAAGTTGATGGTAAAATACATTCCTACCAACACCAAGGCTAGGACAACTGATGGGTGGATTTATTAGATCCACATTCAACAAAGAAAAGTTGGGTAGAAACAGTACCATAATTGTAATCACTTTATTGGGTGCGGGTGCCTGTCACAAGTCGAATGATAGCTCTCACAACCAATTCTAACGGCCATAGCGGCCGAAGAACAATTTTACACGCATATCAGCTAAACCTCAAATCTGCCTACATGAATGCCTAACACAGGATGATACTGTGTATATCAAATGACAGTATTAGGAAACTTTTACTTCCCTATTTATATTCGTTATTTTCTTAAAATTTCTACACACAGCTTTCATTGTTTATTTAAAGACTTTATTTAACAATAAAGAAGAAGTCCTTTCATTATATAGAGAGAGTCCTTTTTGGTAAACTTGTAACAGGTACTACTATGCACATGATATTTCCAAGCGTTCATATACGACATGAGAAGTTATGTTGACGTAGAAGAACAAATCTTGACCCTCTTTATACACCATTTAATCGTTGCATAAACGTCTCACCTCACCAATATTCTAGAAGGATATTGATCTAAAGGTTAATGCATTTAAAGCTACATTAAAAACAGTAAACTTCGATCTATGCTTCCTAAAAGAAAGTACAAAGGAAAACGTGGACAAAGGTTGACCCCGGTAGTACATGAAATATTTTCGTTGACTCTGCCCCAATTGGCTTTACAGAGTAAGTTTGACTCATTTGCAGTTGTTGAACTCACTTTAATGGTTTTCGCAAGACAATGGTCCGACTAGGATATACATATTTTACTGTACTTATTTTTTTAACACGGGGGGTTAAAGCAGAAGGAAGTTTTGAAATTAAAGTTGCGGTGGTGCAAATTTGTGACACAAAATCACGCACAAGTCCGATTCGAAATCTTCCCCCAATCAATTTAGACGCCGAACACCCCCCTTGCACACACACACACTCCTCCCCCTCTCCTATTTGTGGAGATTAATCTCCGATAATGAACATATATATATCATAAATGTACACTTCGGCTTTCCTTTTTGAATCTCCATTTACTTTCTTTTTCCCACATAGCAAACCTTCTACTAAAGAGAAAAATGGCCGGTCAACAGTTCCCCACTGACGTTAAGCCCAAATACGTCCCATACGACAACCAGCATTCTGGAATCACCAATGCAGGTACTCCAAAACCACTTGATTTGCAAGAGGAATTGAAGGATGGAACCGTCATCATCACTGCTATTCCAGGTGCTTTCACGCCAACTTGTTCCCTTAAGCACATTCCTGATTATATCAACAATGTCGAGAAATTGAAGAAAAAGGGAGTCAAGAGAGTCATTGTGTTGGCTGTAAATGACCCCTTCGTATTGTCAGCTTTTGGAAAAGCAGTTGGTTACAAGGATGAAGAAAACTTTGTCATCTTTGCTACTGATCCAGAAGGTAAAATTTCGAGTCAATTGGGAGATGACTACGTCTTGGATTTGAGCAGCGCTGGTTTGGGCCAGAGATTGCAAAGATATGCTGCCATTGTTAAAGATGGTGAGATATATTACTTAGCTAATGAAGATGGTGGTGATTTCACTGAAGTCTCAAGTGCTGAAACTTTGCTTGAAAAATTATAAAAGTATATATGTGAATACGAATCAATAAGATTATGATGATGAGTAATTCTGCTGTCTCTTTTTCGTGGTCAACGCGTTTTGTCCCTGCTTGAAGAAGGTTGCGTCCTTTATGATACATTCCCATTTAGGGCTCTTCTCATTATTAATATGTGACTTCACCATGTACTCTCTCTAGTCTTCTCTATAACCCAAATGTGTACCAACAACTACGTCATACTTTTTTATGCTTAGTACACGACCTAGCCGCACTAAAAAATAAAAAAAAATTTTGAACTCGCCATTTAAGCGCTAACTACAGGCCAAACACACACCCAAAACAACAACAGCTGGCATTATCATCTACAATAGCTATTGTCCCCCCTCTCTCTTTACTGAAAAATGAGTAATACAAGAGAGTTGGACCAGTTGACCGTTTCGGAGAGGTTCCAACTTGCGCGTGAAAAATACGAAGACATAGCCAACAACTCAACTGTTCGTCAAGATTCACTTGATTATCAACAACGTCTTCATGATCTCATCACTGAATTTGAATTAATTTTACAAATCGTCCAATCACTTTCATTGTTTAGTGATAATGAGCGACTACTGGAACTCACTACCTCGTATATCCCCTATTTGAACCTATGGTTTTACTTGTCCCAATTGCATTCTCGACTTCAATTAAAACAAGGCACAGTATCGCTCGAGTTTAAACCAGATTATTTATCGCTGGCTAAACTGTATGCTATTGAGTTTCTAACTAATTTACAAAACTATGGAATTTTAGACCACGATCAATCACAGAGATTAAACCTTATTGATAAAGGTGAGGAGATTATCATGTCGCCTCAATTGAAAAGACAAGAAAAGATTGATAATTACAAGAAGGAACAACAATTGCATCATCAGTTGGCAGTATTGACTGATTTGAAACATGATTTAAATGAACGATTTGAAGATGAAACCTTGAAAGCAATATACATCGACCAATTGAAATTCCACATTTTAAAAGCATTTGATTCAATAGGATTAATCACCGTGGAGTTGGAAGTGCTTTCAAATAAACCTCCACCAGGTTCCTCAACAAATTCACAGGATGAAAATGGTGATAAGGATGGCAGGTTAGCAAGTGCCACAACAACAAGTGGTGATGATCCGGCAGGATTCACAACAAGAATTGAACAACGTCCCGGTAAACAAATATCTGATCTTATTTCCAAACAAGGCAAGATCCTTCAACCATTTACAATAACTTCTAAATCGCAATTACGCAATCGTGTTTTTGGTACTGGCCAAGTATTACCATCAATGACGGTTGAAGAATATTTGGATTATGAGTTGGCCAATGGGAAAATGATGAAGGAAGAAGTTAAAGATGTGAGTAAAGGATCTGATTATGAGAGTGATGAAGATGATGAAGCACAATTGGAGAAAAGGCAGTGGGATGATTGGAAAGATGCAAATCCAAGAGGTGCAGGAAATATGAAGGCCAATATTGGATAAAAGGAATTGGTAAAATGGGAAGAGAATATGAACAATCGATTCTCTATTATTGAGGCTTTATACATTTTGTACACGCATATATGCATATTGACTTATTGATTATTCTAATGTAGACAAATCGGTTTCTAAATTCTTCATCCACTCCAAATACTCAATCTGGATCCGACTAGCAGTTACAATCAGTGAAGACGAACCTGTATCAGGAAACGGTGCACTATTGAAAAACCATTGATCATCAACATCAGCAAATGTTTTCAAATTATTCAATATGAGTAAATACATTTGTAAAACTTGAAATTTACTCGTCTTGTCAATAGTTTTAATTTCATTTTTATATCGTTGAATGAATTGATACAATGCTTCACATGAACCACGTTGGTCTCCCAATTCAGTTTTAGAAGTACAACACCCAAATAATCTCCATGAGGAACAAATTTGGTAAATTTTCAACGATGACATTAACGGCGCCGTTTGGGCTATTTTAACCAAAATTGAATCAATTAGTTTGAAATGAGTACGATAGACTTGGCTGTTACTATTGGGCGGGAAGATTAGCTTGATTTTCAGTTCCGATATTAATTTTTCAATATACCGGGTCAACAATGTTGGTAACTGACTATTTGAAGCCAAGTGTTGTAATGATTGGCCAACTGAATTATAATCGGAAATAGATAATGCTAAATCAAATACATTCAAGTATAACGATTCAACTTTCGATGGCTCCTCTTTGGTGTTTTCAATGGCCAATTTATCAAATTTCAACGCCACCTCAGTTAATTGTTTCCTTATGACATCGGTAGATTTCCCAGCTATAGCTTGTGACATTGTCAATTCTGATAAACCATGATAATAATCATTTTTGGTAGGCGTAGTATAGAAGCAAGTCAAGAAATGACGTAAATTTTCTTCTTGTTTCAATGCGTTCAACTTGGCAACATTTAAATTTTCAAACTTGTCAAATGAAGCAAACGTATCATAGAATAAAGTTGCTTCATTATTGATCAAATGGATAATGCCCACAAGGAATAGTTCATCGACATCATCTTGATTCAATTTGGTTAAAAAATACTTTTTCAAATATGAACCTTGATGATGGTGGTTGATCAACTCAATGACGGAATTTACAATGGAATCTCTCTTTGTCAATACATCATTGTGAAAGTAATCATACGCATCGTTGATTCTTAAATTGTCAAATAATTGTTTCAAGGTGGTGTCTTTTTTGACTATCGCCGACCAAAATAATGAATAATCGACATTACCCAAACCATTAGACTCAAGCAGTGACTTGCAATTACTGGACTCAAAACACGTTTCAAATATAATTTCTGTCAAATTGTACTGTTGCAATCCACGCATCACCTGATTGAGTAAGTATAATATTTCATCATTGACTTCACAAACCAAAAGCAACACTAATAAATCTGTCAATAGTGTGCTATGCTGTTGCATTATATTCTTAAAAGTGGCAAAGGTTGACAATTTGAAAAACTCACCCAACTCCCCCACTTGGTCAACAACTTCAATCAATTGATAATCAGAATCAGCAACTAAAGATTGAATAATTTGTAATACATTAGGTATACTTGCCAAATGAGACATGGCCGATTGAATCTCTTGTTGAGGCAATTTCTCATTAAGATGTGTTTGGAAAATTTCGTCAACTGCACTAGCATCGAATTGGTGGTCACCACGTGATAGAACCGACTCGTTCAACTTGTGATATGTCTTTGCCGACAATGTAGTGCGGAATCTATTAAACAATTGCATTAATCTCCCCTCGGGACTCTGAATATTTTTGCAAATTAACAATTCAAAATAATGGGACGGTCTGAATAACCCGTAACCATTTGCTTGCACCGTGATCAAGTGTTTATCAAATGATACTAAAGCCAATGCTTCTTGGCTGCTCTTTTTAAACTCCTCGCATAAGGAATAAAGTTTAAACCAAATATGTTTCGAAGATTCAGCAGTAGAGTTAAACTCTACTACCTTGATTGCCAATTTGCGCAAATCTCTATCGTCTAATTCGTCCTGTTGCGATTTCAAGTGTTGGCGCAATATGGATAACGAAGTGCCAACAATCAAGTTATCAAATCTTCCTGAATCAAAAATCTTTCGACGATAGTACTCCGAGTCAAAATGGATCGAAACCTCTTCTTCTTCATTGTGGGTTGGTGGCAGAGACAATTCAATCGATGATATTGCTCCGTTGTCGAAATTGATCGTATATGTGACTAAAATGGACGAGGTGTTAGATTTCCACAAAATATGATGGGTTAATTGGCCATTGTCTTGGTATTGAATTTCAAAATCTTGAATAAACCATATAGTATTTTGAAAAGTTGACTCGTGATAAAAAATATCCGATGATGATAACAATGTATTTGGCAATTCAGGCTGGAATTCCAATTTAGACACTTCAATCAAAGACAGCTCCTCCTTTATTTGCCATGTCCTGAATCCAAATCGGCTCTTTTTGTGGCTACTATTTGTTGGGTTGAATAACGCGATGTAGTTCTCGCCTTCAATATCCACCACTTGAAGGTACTTCGAAGGCACTGTGGTTAGCCGAATATCCTCATCCAGCTTGTTGTACAACGATGTGGATGAAATGTGTTGATGCTTTGTTAAACTCCATAATTTCAAATCTCTGCTTGTTGTAAGGGTGATTAAATAATCATCAATTTTAATCAAATCCACTACAGAGTTTGCTGATACTCCACCCACATCTAGATTTGCCTTTTTATTCCTAAAAAACCCTCCAAAATATGAAACTGGCTCATTAAAAGTATAGATTTCCACTGGAGACAAGGGATGTTGCTTTTGAAAATGAAGCAAGCCACCATCTTTCAACGAAACTAGCACATTGAACTCATCAATTGACTTCACGAGGTACGGATTTGATCTCATCTCAAATGAATAAGGAACAGAAATATGTCCCCATTCTTCAAATTCAAATAAAGACAAGGTCTTTCCGGTAACAAATGTCTCAATCGGTATCTTTAAAGATACAAGTAGGTAATTAGAATCAATGATATTGATGTAAACATGCTCACCATTGTTACGAATATCAAAACAGCTGGTTGATGAGACTTTATGAGGCAAGTGGATCTTGATGTTTTGAAGTTTCAAACCTAAACTATTTGACTTGCGTTCAATTGGAGTTAAAACAATTGTTTTCAAATCGTTCAAGATCGAACATGATACAAGCGGAATTAGTGAAGTAGACTCAAGTTTAAGTAATTGACCAGTTACTGCAAGGCTCAGATGAAATTGATCATTGGGGTTGATGGTGGATGATGATGTTGTTGCTGCTGCTGCTGCTGCTGCTGCTGCTTCTGGGTACTTTAATGGCAATTTCACATCAAGTGTAGCTAGGTGACTTGCATAGCCAACCACATTTGACGATGAATATGATACGTTCATAATCAAAAAAGGGTCCTCTAGTACACTGAATGATCTTTTAAAGAACAGTAAAGTATTCTTTCTTTCTTTCTTTCTGCTTGGGCTGTTTTGTTTGTTCGATGAAGAAAAAAAAAAATTAACTTAATCTGATTCTTGAAACTCTTTCAAAGCTCAATATCATTAAAAAGAATAATGTCTTCAGTCATATACTATAGGTTCCTACATCAAAAGAACAAGAGTATAATACATTTCGATGGTACTGCAATCAGCGTATTTGATTTAAAAAGAGATATCATTAGCCAAAACAACCTAGGCACAGGTCAAGATTTCAATTTGCGATTATATCATGCCGAACAACCAGATTTAGAATATGAGTTGGATAATGATGTTATCCCTAGGTCGAGCTATGTTCTTGCCAAACGATCACCAGCCTCTTATAAGACGGGTAAATTCAACAACGCATCAAGATATGTCAGTGGTAAGCCACGACTTAATCGAAAAGTTATCAATACCACCAATGCAAATGCTTCAGCGGCAGTAAATAGTATGCCCACGTTACCACAATTGGGCGAAGATGCATCTGAAGAAGACAAAATTAAATTGATGTTTGAAAACCAATCAAATGTGTGGGCTCAAACGCAGGATGAACTAGCTCAACACAAGATGGTTTATTATAAACCCACAGCAGCAGCAACAGCGGCAGGAACTGGAAATAAAGAAGATCAACCACCGCCAGGATACATTTGTTACCGATGTGGTAAAAAGGACCACTGGATCAAAAATTGTCCTACTAATAATGACCCCAATTTCGAAGGTAAAAAGATTATGAGAACTACTGGTATACCGAAGTCGTACTTGAAAACGATATCGAAAGAAGAAGTGGAGAAGAACTCGGGCTCATTCACTACCAATGACAATGGTGATGTTATTGATAATGATGGAAACGCCATTTTGATCACTGATGAAGGTGAATATGCCATTGCCATGGCTGATTCCAAAACATGGATGAATTATCAAACGAAATTGCAAAATGCTGCCATGAAATCAAAACAAGAATACGAGTCTCGATTAATTGGCATTGTTGACAAATATAACAAACCGCAATTTGTTGATGCGTTATCAGTGACTAGAAAAGTACTTAAACCACCAATTTATACCACGCCCTGTTGTCCCGATTTGAGTAAATTGCAAAAATTGGCCAATGTGTATCATAATCAAGATGAGATTGAAAATGTCTTGATTGAGAATGATTTCCATTGTCCCAATTGTGGTAAAGATGATGTATATATTGATTCATTGATACATGCTGAATCATTGGAGAAAGAATTACAAGAATTTATTGAATCAAAAGATGCAGAAATTGGTATGAAGGATCCAAGTAAACGATCGTTGGAAGATGTAGCCAATGATGAAAATGGAGTAGATGCAAAGAAACAAAAAGTGTAATTTATTGGGCTTGACAATGGATTCAATAGCAAGGAATAAGTAGATGAAGATGACATAGAATAATAACAGACTGTATTCATATTAATTGAGGGATTACCTCATAGACTCATTCCTCGAGAAGAGACACCATTGCTCAACAAAATCCCCTGTTGATATATTAATATGTTAATATATTGGGAAACATACATATCTATCTATACCATGTTCAATCATTATTTTTGTTTATTGGTACACGACCTCTTCTGTCTTCCTCTTCTTCCTCTTCTTCTTCTTCTTCCAAAATAAAAAAAAAATTTTCATTGCAATTCCCACCTTTTCTTCTTCTTCTTCTTCTTCTTCTTCTTTTGAAAAGTATTATTATTACATATATTTAGATATATATATATATCTATATATCTAATGTATCTAAATTAAAGTATGTTTTCAATATCATTTACCAGCACAGTTGTTTCATTAACTCATACTACCCAATTCAATTGGATGTATAAGCAGCTACTTTTGTCTTTTTTGTTTTGTTTTGTTTTCAATTTTGTCTCATTCTAATGACAATGGAGTATAGGATGACCAAAAATAATTAAAATAATTCAAACTAGAGTATGTGACTATTATTTTAAATGGAATGATCACAACGTTATTCAAGTTTACTGATATTTTCATTTGTCATTGAGACAAACAAACGAAAAAGAAAAGAAAAGAAAAGTGGAAGATGGAAGAGCCCCTGTTTGTTGTGCTAGGCAGCGTCTATAAAGTATGGTTTTACTAACATTTATCACATAGTTCTTTTTTTTCTAAACTCAATGTTTTCAATTGATCTAAGATGATATTGGTATTTTTATCAAGTGTATGTTTGTTTGTTTAGTGCTTTTACAACTCCATTAACCATTGATTTCACTACTTGCCTTTGCTCAATTGGTCATTTGAACCAATTTGACCGCTGCTGATTATATGTCTATTACTTTTATTTTCCTTTATTTGAAATGATGATTTAACGAAAACAAAAGCTGGAATTACTGGCTGATTTAATCGTATGATTGATAAAGTTTTTGCACAACGCTAACTGATTTGATAAAGAAGATAAGTTTTAGGTGGAAATAGAGAGAGGGGGAGGGAGAGCTTGTATGAGAAAGGTTGAATCATGAATCATGGATGGTGATGCTTTGTACTTTTTCATTGACTTTGACTTTGACATGTTTTACTAACAATTTAGACAATTTAGACAATTTAGACAATTAGATTATCTAAATCTAAAGTATGTTTCCATAGCCATTGCATCCTCCTTTTTTTATTGGATGTGAGATTTTCATTCTTTTCTTTTTAAAAAAGATGAGGAATTATTGCACTGGGCACTGAATATACATTTTATGAGTGACAATGCATTTTATGGTGGGCCTCAGAAACCCATCGTTACTGATTTTTTTTTATTTAACACAAAGAAGAAGAAGAAGAAGAAGAAGAAGAATAGGAAGAGCACGAGAAAAAGTGCTATTGAATGAAACTGTTGGGTACTAACTAGCTTTGTTTTAGGGTTTGAATTCATCCAGCCCATAGAGAAGATGTGAAAAGTATGTATCAAGATCCTTCCTTCCACCCCCTCCCCCCCTCGATTTGTTTTATCCCATTTACAATTTTCGGCTTTTTTTTTTTTTTTTTTGAGGTGATGAGTTTTATCTAGATGACGAGTCAGAATCTCGGGTTTCCCGTTGATGACAAAATCTATTTTAATTACCATTCATGCATTTCTGATTCAAAAAAGTAAAATAAATAATAATAATAATAACTAAAGTGAAGAAAAGGGATAATTCATTTTGATCTAGCAAAAAGGTTTCAAATTGACTAACAAAGTATTACTCAGGGACACTCTTTTGCTGGTATTTTTTTTCATCTGTATCTTTACTGTTGTTGTTGTTGTTTTTGTTGCCGTTCCTACTGGTTTTAAAATCAAACATTAACATGGCATTTTAACTGGACTTGATATAATCATTTCATTTACGATGAAGGTGTTTTCCTTAAAAGAAGGAGAATAAAGGTAAGGAAAATGGAAATGGAAATGGAAATGGAAATGAAAATGAAAATAATA
Organism: Lodderomyces margitis; assembly: GCF_024628925.1. Taxonomy (NCBI): domain Eukaryota; kingdom Fungi; phylum Ascomycota; class Pichiomycetes; order Serinales; family Debaryomycetaceae; genus Lodderomyces; species Lodderomyces margitis. The sequence goes on from NW_026261739.1 coordinate 16,914, forward strand.
AAACAATATAAAGAAAAAGGATGAATCAAATACAAAAAGACAAATAGACAAGCATATGTCTGAAATTCATTTTCATGAACGAAAGTCTTTTACATTAAATGTCTGATTTTTTGAAATTTGTTTTTTTTTTTTTTTTCGTCTATATACACCCACTATTTTCCTTGCATTATTTCGTTATTTCGTTTGTTGGCAAATGATTATAGAAGTTTATCCTTTAACTATTAAGGGGGGTTAAGAAGCCATGGATTTCATCTTTTTTTTTTTTTTTTGTTATATTTTAGTGTTTGATTTGATTCAAGAAGGAAGAGAAAGGAGGACAGAGGGAAAAACTGGCAAACTGGCAAACTGGCAAACAGACAAACAGACAAAAGGACAGAGGAGATGGGAGCCAAATCTTTGTTGATGATGATTATACCACATTTTTTCACGACGGTCTTCTGTTGTTATTCAAGGACTGTTAATCCTTGAATATTGATGATAATTTCGGCCTTTGACCGGCCGTGGTTCCTGAATAGACAAAGACACTCCCGTTCCTTTATTCCTTTATTCCTTTATTCCTTTTTGTCTATTCTTCTTTGCTTCTTTGGACAGAAGAAACATGGCGATTCAATAGAGAGAGCAGTTTGAACTCTTTTAATTTCTTTTGTATAGGAATAAATATAAAAGAGGTTTTACTGGGAATTGTGTTTTCATTTTTTTTTCTAAAAAAAAATGTAGTAATGGTAATGATAATCTTTGTATTTTCTCTTTGGTTGTTGAGATAAGATGACTAGAGATGTAATGATGATGTTTGTTGCAGTTGCAGTTGCAGTTGTTGTTGTTGTCGGAATGTCATTGGACTTTTGCAATGCAATTAGTTGCAAAAGTTGCGAAAATCGAAGAAAGAAAAAAAAATCTTCAAAAGACAAATGGACAAAAAAAAACAACAAAAAAATTTTCTACTCTTCTTTCCTTCTTTCCTTCTTTCCTTCTTTCCTTCTTTCTTTCTTTCTTTCTTTAAATCAAAAACACCTTCAAACGAAGGCTACATAATTGGTATGTTTGTCACATTTCTTAAGTGATCTTTTATTTTCAATTTCAATTTCAATTGACAACTCCATCAAACTAAGGATGATAAAACGTATAAAAAAGAACAAGAACAAGAACAAGAACAAGAACAAAAAGAACAAGAAGAAAATATGATGTCTTATATTTCTTACATATCATGAGGTTTTACCAATGATATACAAAAACTAAAACGATTTGCATGTCAGTCTGATTTTCTTTCTTTAAAAAAAGAACTGTTGTTGCCATTCTTTATTTGTTGTTTGTTATTGAAGAAGAAGAAGATCATATACAAAAAAGCCAAGCTTCGATTAAAGAAGAAGAGATTCTGGTTTATAAATGAGGACGAAGTTACTAACAGTTTTGATGTTTTGATTGTTTTAGATATTATGTATAACCAATTGAGAAACGAACAAGAGAGTGTGTGTGAGGTAATTGCATTATATGAGAGACTACGAGACTCTTTTAAAGTAAAGTAATTCATATGATGATTGAGTCTTCGTTACTTACTGTCCGTTTAAGATTTAGATTTGTCAAACGAAGGTTGCAGTAATTATTTACTTTCTTATAATAAGCGCCCCCTTCTACTCTCCTAGATCTGACAATACTGAAAATCCCCCAGTTTAACTCTTTCACCCTACCAGATCTCTTAGATCTTGAAACCGTACTTGATCCTCTTTACTCCTTTACCAATTAAGGTCTCTACAATTTGAAAATTGCTAAAAAAGAATAATAAAAAAAACTCAATCCTTGATAAAACATATACAACAACATATAAACACAATACAAGTATCTACCAACCCAATGAATAAGCCGACAACTCTCCACTAAGGTAGAGAATACCTGTTATAAAGTAAAGGGGATGCAGCAAAGAAGTGAAGAAAACAGAAAAATTGGTGATCAAAAAGTGACCAACCAATATGTAATGACAAATTCATCAATCACATTAAAGAAATATGGGGTTTTTTGAGGGTGAGTTAGATGCATCCATCCCTTAAAACTCTTCATTAAACTTTAATTCACCATACCTAGCCTGAAACTGCGCAATTTCAGGTTCGCCAGTTTGGCCCCCTGCATCCTGAAACTTTCTCTTTAAAGGATTATTATCATTAAACCCAAACCCTTTACTACTAAACTCATCAATAGTTTGTATAGGTGTGTTATTGATCTTGTAATAACTATCCCATTCTTCTAAATTCGATACAGTTCTTGTCGAATCCGATGATGATAAACTTGGTGGTTGGTTATTTAACGTGGCAGGTAAAGGTACACGTTGATAATTGGCAGCAAAATTAGTGGCTTGGCCATTGTTGTAGCCCTCACTTACTGCTTTCCTGATTCTCATTGCTACTGATGGAAGTGGTGAGTCTGCTCCGTATGATTTAATAGTAGACGATGAGTCATTGGTGGCTGTGTTGGAGTCGTGTAGTGCTGGTCTTTTGCATCCTCTTTCATACGTGCTCATTTTGGGTGTAGCTTATATGTATTCGATTGGTTTTTGTTAGATTGATGAGAGGCTCTGTTTTGATGTTAGTGTGTGATGGTGTGTGATGATGTGTGATTGATTTATTGTCTATGACGTAGTTGGTTGGTTTTGATGATATATCCCTTTGCCTTGCTCTGTATGCCTAAATAATTTTTTTTTTTCCTCCTCTTTGATTTGTTCAAAAATTGCGTCTTACTCTTCTTTCTTTCTTTCTTTCGTTCTCTCTGCATGGATTGCCTAATTGGGATAAATTACCTTTCTTTCAAATGCAGTAGTGTACTTGCGCACAATCTCTATGAGTTACCCAATTTAGATTCAAATATATTGTACACGTAACAAAACTTTTGTCTAGTCTTTTTGGTCTCGGTGTAAGTTACCTTTAAAAGGTAAACTGTATTGCAATTGATGATTGCAAAAGTCGGAGAAAAATATCAACAACTCTAACACCACTCACAACATAAATCATATTATCCCATCCCCCCCCCAATTGCCTTACGAAATTTTTCAATCATAAACTTTTCAAAATATAAATAGCCTCTGCTTCCCACTCAAGGAAAAGAAAATAACAGACTTACTCAAATAGAAAGACAACAACATAATTGATCTACAACAACAACTAAAACTAAAAAGAAAAATGTCTTCTACTACTTCTCCTGATTTTAAAGTTTCTTCCAAACAAGCACAGGAATATGAATCACAATATTCAGCCCACAACTACCATCCATTACCGGTAGTATTTTCCAAAGCAAAAGGTGCTCACGTGTGGGACCCCGAGGGAAAAGAATATTTGGATTTCCTTTCGGCTTATTCAGCAGTTAATCAAGGTCATTGTCACCCCAAAATCATTGAAGCATTGGTTGATCAAGCTTCTAAATTGACATTGTGTTCAAGAGCATTTTCTTCTGATGTGTTTGGTGTTTATGCCAAGTACATTACTGAATATTTCAATTATGAAATGGTGTTGCCCATGAATACTGGTGCAGAAGCTGTTGAAACTGGGTTGAAATTGGCTAGAAGATGGGGGTATGTTAAAAAGGGCATTCCTGAAAATGAAGCCATTATATTGGCAGCTGTCAATAATTTCCATGGTAGAACATTGGGAGTTATTTCAATGTCAACTGATACTGATGCCACAACTAATTTTGGTCCTTCTTTACCCAATGTTGGTCCTCAAATTCCTGGTGAACCAAAAGGAGCATTGTTGAGATTTGGAGTGATTGAAGATGTTGAAAAGGCATTTGCCAATGCTGGTGATAAAATAGCTGCTATATTGTTGGAACCAATTCAAGGTGAAGCTGGTATTGTGGTACCACCTCCAGACTATTTACCTCGTGTCCAACAATTGTGTAAACAACACAATGTATTGTTGATTTGTGATGAAATTCAAACTGGGGTTGCTAGAACTGGGAAAATGTTGTGCTATGAACATTCACCAGGTGTCAAACCTGATATTGTCTTGCTTGGAAAAGCCATTTCTGGTGGTGTTGTACCAGTATCAGCAGTATTATCATCAAGGGAAATTATGTTGACATTGGAACCAGGATCTCATGGATCCACTTACGGTGGTAACCCCTTGGCTTGTAGAGTAGCTATTGCTGCTTTACAAGTGGTTAAAGATGAAAATTTAGTCGACAGATCACAACAGTTGGGTGACTTGTTGAAACAGGAATTACAAAAGTTGCAACAACAAAGCAATGGTATAATTAGTGAAGTTAGAGGTAAAGGGTTATTATCAGCTATAGTTATTGATGATACCAAAACCAATGGTAAAACTGCTTGGGATTTGTGTTTGTTGATGAAGGATCATGGAGTATTGGCTAAACCAACACATGATAACATCATTAGATTAGCCCCTCCATTGGTAATTAGTGAAGAGGATTTATTGAAAGGAGTTGATTCAATTAAGAAATCTTTGCAAGATTTTACCAAATAAGGAGAAATAGAAAACAAGGTCAATTTCAAGGAAAAAAATAAAATATATGATATGAGACACCTTTAATAACGTCTTATAATTCAAAATTTCAAAATTTCAAAATTTGAAAATTGTAAAGAATAAGCTAGTGAGTAAAGTTAGTATTAAAATGTCATGGCTATATTACTTAAACCTCTTCCTCTTCTTCTTGTTCTTTTGTTATATTCTTTGTCTTATTGTCTTTTTGTTGTTAGTCAGATATATTAATTTGTTGGATTAGGAAAAACAGTTTCAGCATCGTCCGTAATTGGACTTCGGATGAGCTGAGTTTGTAAATGATGTCATCCTTAACAAAAAAAAAAAAAGGAATAAAGAAATAACCAAAAGATGTGAGTAAGTAAGTAAGTAAGTAAATAATGGTAGTCACATACTGTTGTATTTAATTAATGGTGTGTATAAATGTTTATAGAAGAAGAAAAAGGTAAAATGTAATTGAAAATTTTTTAAATGGATTTGAATTTGAATTTGAATTTGGAGAAAAGCATCGCGTGTGTGTCGTAAATGTTACATTCACGACATTTGAATTTTTTTCAAGACAATGCGCTACCATTTTATTTTATCACAGATCGGGGTTTTCCGTTTCTTTCTCTTATCTTTTAGTTAATTACCACCACCATTTCTTCTTCTTCTTCCTATAAGGCCTACTTTTTAAAGTATACTATTTGATTAGTGAAGTAAAGTATAGTGTAGTCTTGCTCTACTCTGCTCTGCTCTATATCTAAAGTAACAATGACCTATACTTCTCCTTTCCTCTTTAATAAATTTTGCATGTGATTAAATTTAACCGAGGGTAATACTGCATATAACTTTTGAATCATCCTCTACCCTTTTCTTTGCATTTCCCATTTCCCATTTGTCAATTTTAGTGGGGAAGAAAAAAAAAATCATACAACAATCAATTATTCAATCACTCAATCAATCAAATCAATTAGTAATTCATTTGACAACAGACATCATATATATATAGTCTGCTTTATTGCATATTAAGTCAGCTACTAACTATTATTACTACCAACTACTAAGCTAAAATGTCATTTGTTGGAGGAGGATCAGAATGTGCTGTTAACAACAATGTTGTTTCTCAGCTTAACAAACATACTCAACAAGATAGATCTTTACAACAACAAGCTTCTCAACCATCACTTGGTGGTGTAATCCAAAATCAGGGTTTCAAAAGAGATAACTTGATTAATGCTAGAGATAGACAAAATTTAGACCAGTTTATGAATAATAATGCTGCTGGTCCTCAAGCTTCATCATTTCAATTTCAACAAATGAGACACGAGTTGAACACTATGCATCAACATCCAAACAACTGGTCACAGGATTTCAAACAACAATCGCATTCGCCTCCTGTGGCACAAGGTGCATCAGCAGCATCACCACCAATGGCAAAACACGCTGGACCTGTGAATGCACAATGGGCTAATGAATTTCAAACTGCTCCCCAGCAACCACAAACACTTCAACAACACCAAAATCAACAACATCATCAACAATACAACCAGTCATTTTCAAGGTATGGTGGTGGTGCCCCAATGATGTCGTATCGACCAATGATGGGTAGCACTATGGGCATGTCCTCCTATCAACAACAGCAACCACAACAAATGCAGAGGCAAAGCCAAGAACAGAAACAAGATACCGAACAGCAGGTGGATTGGGATGATCAATTTAAGAAGATTGAAGAACTCTCTGATCAAGTGAAGGATGAAGCAAAAGTAGCTGATGATAAAGATGATATCGTAATTGATGACAAATACCAAGCTACTTTCCAAGAAGTGTGGGATAGTCTCAATTCAGAAGCATTTGAAAATGATTTCATTGAACGACAATATGAAGATTTCAAAAATACTCAAGGAGAGACATTCCCACCCGATATGAATCTCTGGGAAAGAGATTTTGCCAAATACGCATCAACGAGAGCTCATTTTGGTGATTATAAATTTGAACATACTGAAAATAACCAATTTCTTGATTTGCCTGCTGACCAAGATCCCTATCAAATTGGTATACAATTGATGGAAAATGGGGCTAAATTATCAGAAGCTGCATTGGCTTTTGAAGCTGCTATTCAAAAGGATCAAAATCATGTTGATGCATGGTTGAAATTGGGAGAAGTTCAAACTCAAAACGAAAAGGAAATTGCCGGTATCACTGCTTTAGAAAAATGCTTGGAATTACATCCAGAAAACTCGGAAGCATTGATGAATTTAGCTATATCTTATATCAATGAGGGCTATGATAATGCTGCTTTTGCTACATTGGAAAGGTGGATTTCAACTAAATATCCGCAAATTTCTGAGCAAGCAAGAAGAGAAAATCCTGAATTAACTGATGAAGACCGGTTCTCATTAAATAAGCGAGTCACTGATTTGTTCTTGAAAGCAGCTCAATTGTCACCTGATGGTGCCAGTATCGATGCCGATGTACAAATGGGATTAGGAGTGTTGTTTTATGCCAATGAGGATTTTGACAAGACAATTGATTGTTTCAAAGCTGCCCTCAACATTAGACCCGATGATCCTATTTTGTGGAATAGATTAGGGGCATCATTGGCAAACTCCAACCGTTCAGAAGAGGCAGTTGAAGCTTATTTCAAGGCTTTGCAAATACAACCAACATTTGTACGAGCAAGATACAATTTGGGTGTTTCATGTATAAACATTGGTTGCTACAAGGAAGCTGCTGAACATCTTTTATCGGGATTATCTATGCATCTAGTGGAAGGAGTTGATTCTGGATCTTCATCATTGAATCATAATCAATCTACTGCGTTGACCGAAACGTTGAAAAGAGCATTCATATCAATGGAAAGAAGAGATTTGGTTGAATTGGTTAAACCAAATATGGATTTGAATCAATTTAGAGGGGAGTTCAACTTCTAAGGGGAAATAAAGGAGCAGGGTATGTTTATTTTACTCGTATATTTATACATATAGTAATGGTAATGAAATTAAAGAAAAGACCAACTGTTGTTGTAGAATAATGGGATGTATCATATGGTGGGTCTTAGACCCTCTAAAGCTACCATTTGGTATTAGTCATTTTTGGAGCGGCGGTTAAAAGTTGGAAAAAAACGGAAAATTTTTAATGGCTTTGCAGTTTCTTTTAAAATCAAACTGATAAGAACAGTAGAGAAGAAGAACCTAGAAGGGTACTAATTATAAGAACCAACAACAATAATGACATTCCCTATCTTACCACTACTTTCGTCTCCTGAAGACCCACAATTTGATAGTTTGAGCATTACAGGTCAAGTTTTGTTGCCTTATAGTTCACTCAAGTTGAGTAAACACTGGATACAACAGTTTCCATCTCAATTATCGATATTTGTCCAAGTGGACAAGAATGTCACTATTGATCAGATTACCGATTTGTTGAATTTGGGTGTTGAAAGGGTGTTTTTATCAAGTGATGATAATGCACAATATGAAGCTGTTTTAGCTGCTGGATTACCTGAAGAAAGATTTGCCAGTTCTGTGTTACAATCTAATCTGTCATTGATTGTTTCTACAAAATTGGACGACTTGAAGAAATACAACAATGATGAGAATAGAGATATGTTTTTCACATTCAACTCCGGTGACATTTTGCAAGATGAAGTTGATGAATTGGCTAAATTAGGGTACACGCCAATCATTGAGTCCAAGAAATTAACCACCAAGAAACAGGAAGCCGGTAAGATTTCAATCTCAGCCACATTTGTCAATACTTTAGTCACTGATAGATCTGATGGCTTATTCACTACATTAATCACATCACCAGCACCGCAATATACTGCATTGGGAATCGTTTACTCATCAAAAGAATCCATAATTGCCGCCATTGATGAAAAAGTTGGTGTTTATCAATCAAGAAAAAGGACCCACGAGTTGTGGTACAAGGGTAAAACTAGTGGCGCTACACAACGATTGTTGCAAGTATCGAAAGATTGCGATTCTGATGTTGTTAAATTCATGGTTGAAAACCGTAAAGGGTATGGGTTCTGTCATAAGTCAACAAAGTTTACTTGTTTTGGCGATGATTTACAAAACAATGGCCATGGATTATCGAAATTGGATGCAACTTTACAAGACCGATTCGAGAATGCACCCAAGGGGTCATATACCAAGAGATTATTTGATGATGAATCGTTATTGATTGCTAAATTGAAAGAAGAGTTGGATGAGTTGATTGAGGCCAAGGGCAATAAAGATGAAGTTGCTTGGGAAGCTGCTGATTTGTTGTATTTTGTCTTGTGCTGGAGTGTTAAAAATGGAGTCAAATTGAGCGATATAGAAAAGAATTTGGATGTCAAATCGTTGAAAGTAACTAGAAGAAAAGGTGATGCCAAACCAGCTTATTTGGAAGAGAAGAAGATAGGGTCTAAGCCAACTACAAATCAAAAAGAAGAAGTAAAAGCTGTGGCAAATGATTACCAATTGGAAGTTATTAATGCCAATGATTTATCATCGTCCGGTATTGCTAAAGCTATGGCTAGACCAGCACAAAAGACATCAGAGATTATGAAGTTGGTGTTGCCAATTATAGAAAATGTTAAATCAAATGGAGATAAAGCCTTGTTGGAATTGACGGCAAAATTCGATGGCGTCACATTAGACACTCCAGTACTTTCAGCGCCATTCCCTCAAGCATTGATGAATATCTCGCAAGAAATGAAGGATGCCATTGATTTATCAATGGCCAATATTGAAAAATTCCATGCCGCCCAATTACCAGCGGAGAAAGTCATGACGGTGGAAACATCGCCAGGTGTTTACTGTTCAAGATTTGCTAAACCAATTGAAAATGTCGGCCTTTATGTACCGGGTGGTACTGCAGTGTTGCCCTCGACGGCAATGATGTTGGGTGTGCCTGCAAAAGTTGCTGGCTGTAAAAACATTGTCATTGCTTCGCCGCCTTCAAGAAGCACGGGTCAATTAACACCTGAAGTAGTTTACGTGGCTCATAAACTTGGTGCTTCGTGTATTGTTATGGCCGGTGGTGCACAAGCAGTAACGGCATTGGCGTATGGTACCGAATCGGTAATCAAATGTGACAAGATCTTGGGTCCCGGAAACCAGTTTGTTACTGCTGCCAAGATGTATGTTCAGAATGATACCCAAGCATTGTGTTCAATTGATATGCCAGCGGGACCTAGTGAAGTGTTGGTTATTGCTGATAATGATGCTGATGCTGACTTTGTCGCTAGTGATTTATTATCACAAGCTGAACACGGAGTTGATTCACAAGTTATCCTCATTGGTGTTGATTTAACACCAAGCAAATTGAATGAGTTTCAACAGGCAGTTACTAAACAAGCATCAGCATTACCCAGAAATGAAATTGTCGGTAAATGTTTATCTCACTCATACATCTTGCTCACGAAATCATACCAAGATGCATTCAAATTATCAAACCAATATGCACCTGAACATTTGATTTTGCAAATCAACAATGCCTCCTCGTTTGTGCCTGATTATATTGAAAATGCCGGATCAGTATTTGTTGGCGCGCTATCGCCTGAATCGTGTGGTGATTATTCAAGTGGTACCAACCACACTTTGCCGACTTATGGATACGCTAGACAGTATTCGGGTGTCAATACTGCCACTTTTCAGAAATTTATCACTTCTCAAGATGTGACTGAACAAGGATTGAAGAGTATCGGTAAGGCAGTTATGACTTTGGCTGCTGTTGAAGGATTGGAAGCTCATAGGAGAGCCGTTGAAGTGAGAATGGAAAAGTTGGGCTTACTCTGAAGAAGGAGATAGAAGAGCTCAAAGTGTTTAATTTATTTTTGAAAAATTGTTTGTAAATATAACATTAAAAAGCATAGAAATATACCAGTATATTCTCTCCTCTATTACACATACAAAATGGATACATGATTCCCTGTTCCTCTCACCAATTCAATTCGTCATTTTGTTGACCACTAGCACATTCAAGTGATTGGCAAATCCCCTCCAACTCTTCAAGATCTTTGTTCTTTTTCTGTCCAGCAACAGCAGCCGGATCAATATGTTTACCGCCATTGGCTTTTTCCAATTCAAGATGTTCTTTTATTGCATCACGCACCAAGGATTGATAATACAATACACCATTCTCCTTAGTAGGGTGTAAATATCCCGAACTATAAATGCCTTCATTTAAATTCTGTTGCGTCAATTGACAAAGATCAAAATCTTCGATTTCAACCTGTTGCAAGAAATCAACAAATTCAGTCTTTGTGGCTTCGTCAATACCCTTTTTAGTGTAGATGTCGTATTGCAATGTTGTCTTTGTGGCGCTTAATGGCAAGACTCGAATCGAGTACCAGGCGGGGGAGTAGCAGTTGACACCGTTATTGGGGAACAAGTAGACCCATAAACCATCAAACTCACCACCACGATTGGTTTTGCTTGAGTTTGTCGTTTGTGATGGTGGTGGTACAGCAGTAGCAGTTGTTGCCTTTGGTGGAGATGATTTCTTACCAAAGCCAAACCATGATGAAGAAGAACTTTCCTCTTGTTTCTCAACTACTCTTTCCTTCTTGGGTTCTTCCCTAACTATAGTTGCATAATGACGACAATATCTATTCTTAGGCACAACCTTGTACGTCTCCATTTTGAATGCCGAATTCAACCCTGGATGAGCAATAGGACAATGATAACACTCCTGGTATCCATCCATCAAGGTCTTCCAGTTGAAATCACCGTGTAATTCATAACTCATGTGATACTCATAATCACCGAAATCAAATTCGTGCAATTCATCAGTCAAACCACCAAACCACTCATCAAAGGGAACTGGATTAATACTGAAATTAACAAAGACTAAACCTTGAGGGGTAACGTGGATGTTGATGGGATACAATGAATTCTCACTCTTTTCAAAACCCTCAACTTTGTTATCAAATTTAGGCGCATTGCTTAATTTACCATCGGAATTATAGTTCCAGCCATGGTACTTGCAAGTCAAGACCGTGCTTGAACCTGAAGATTTTTGCACCACGGGGAACGCACGATGACGGCAAACATTGTGGAACGCTTTCAATTCACCACCCCCACTTCTTGACTTGATGATAAAGAATTTGATCCCGGTCACTTGAAATGAATAGTAGTCACCTGGTTTGGTGAATCTTGAAGCATGGGTACAGAATAACCAAGATTTGTGGAAAATGGCCCTTTTTTCTAAATTGAATATGTTTTCATTAAACCACCAACTTGCAGGTAAGGTATGTTCACCTGCTAATAATGGTTGTTGCATGGTGGCATTTTTAGCTTCGGCTGTTGTTGTTATTCCTGCTGCTGCATCTGGTGATAATTGAGGGGCACTAATATCGGGTCTAGAAGCTACTTGAACTGGAGTCATGATTATAGTTATTGTCTTTTGAATGACTAAGTATATAAGACAAATTTGCAAGTTTAGAAGAGAAATAACGGTACTTGAGCCTAATATTTATATACCAGAGAACTATACGGATCTACCAAAAATGTGGTCTCCACATTTTTACGTTTTTGGATAAAGATACCTCAATTGGTAAAAATTAAAAAAGTATGCCAATGTGCTTATCAGTGAATCAACGTATGACAACAAGATAAATTCTATTTTTTTGCAACTTTCATTTTGAAAATGTAACTTCCCCCCCCCTCCCCCAACAAATCACCTCCAGCCCTATTGTTTCAAAACAAGTATACAGTATAAATAGTAATTTAGACACCTTTGTAAACTTGCAAATAAGCTAAAGAAAAAAATTTAACGTTAAACGGTAACAAGAGTACCTTCTTTGATATGTGTGTGTCAGAGAGGAGAGGGGAGAAGTTCAAATGAAGTCATTATACTTTGTATTGCATATACAGACTTAAATCTTACCCCAAACGAGGAAAAGGCTCCACTAAGGCTAGAAAGGTATCCTTTCTTAGTCAAACCTAAATTGATTACTATCTTTCACCGGTGGTTGGCTGAATTGATTGCTTTTGTTTTGCCTTTCTTAATGGAGCTGTCTTACAGATATTTGTGTTTGTGTCATATATCTCACTTATCTTTTTTATTTTTGAGGAGAAAGACGCAATTGCGCAATCCCCTAACAAAATTTATACAGAGAAACAAGAGCTTATACAGAGAGATAAGCTTTAATTGTTTCCTTTTTTTGCCAAAGGTATACCCGAAAGAAAATGTTTAATCTTAATTTAAACTTCACAAAGAAAAACGTAACTACAAAACAGATCCAATTTAAATTTTGATTTTCGCTCTTGCGCTTCTTTGAGTGTTTTGTTTTTCAGCAATAGAGATTCCACCCTCAACTCCCCTCTTGCTTCATGCAATACAACTGCCAGGGTACTATTTTACCCTCTCTAGTCAAAATTTACAATTACATTTCTATATTAATACAAAATTAAAAAGTCTCTTTATACAGAAAAATACCACCATCATCCTACTCCATCTGCAACTTTCCCCTTTAATCTCAAATGCCTTCACAAGCTTTCAAATCTTTCAAATATCTCAATAGCCTTACAATTTCTTTTCCTAAATTGGTATCAATTGTCGGTGCCAAAAACGTATCCAAAGTTAAATTAATATCAGGTATAATTCTGGGAAAGGCATAACAATCCGTCAATTGATTCATTAAATCGGCATTCCTGTAATCAGTTTCACCCGAATACTCTATATTCTTTGCCACCACCGCATTTTCAACTAATGAATTAACCACAATTAATGCCTTACTCAAACACGATGACAAAATTGTATGTTCGGGTGACTCTTTGGGGAATTTACCTGTTTCAGAAGCCAATGCGACAACAATTCGAACAAAATTGCCCAACAACAACTCTCGATTATACAAGATCCAATATAAGGATATTTTGTCGGCAAAAGTATTCAAGTCATTAATTGGCGCCATATCAATAATCAATTTGACTCCAAAAAACATTTGTGAAATGGTTGGTGCTCGAAGAAATACAAATTTCGAAAACTCAAAACTATTGGCATCATAGGGGATAATACTCATCAACAGTTGAAATGCTCTCGTTAACAAAACTCCATTCTTTAAATCTTTGGCACTTTCGCCCAAGTACAAAGTAATCAATTTCTTAGTATGCTCTTGATCATACTGTGAAACAACAAAACTATTGACATAACTAGTTGTCATTCCCAAATTTAAACTCCCTGTTAATACTGCATGTAATAATGATCGATTAAATGGCTCTCTAACCAATAATTTGGTAAAGGCATCAATCGCAAACGAAAAATATGAATGAGTATCAAGATTACACCTGGGAATAGTCCAAACTTCCTTAATCTCTGGCCCAAAACTAGTAATCAAAACATATGAAAGGAATGCTTCTTCCAATGACCGTAAATGGACATAATAGGAAATATTATCCAACATCAAAAGACAATCCTTTAATAAACACAACCTTTTCCTACTAAACATAAACTTATCACGATGCATGGCAATATTCTTGACGATGGAAAATAACAAATCTTTAAATAATCCATTATTGGCCATAACTTCCTTATTAAACTCTGAAAATGATATGTTTCTCAAAATCATAGTAATGGTGATCAATTCATCGATTAAAAACACTTGATCATCAGTAGCGCTCTTGGTTTGCAACTTACTAAAATGGTTTCTATTCTCCAGGTTAAAATTCTGTAAAGCGGTTGAATAATCATCAATGTAAAATTCCTCTGGTTCTTGATGTTCTGAATGAGAACCAGGACAAGCTGCCGGTGGAGGAGGAGATTGCAAATATTGTGGCGTGTCTGAATCTTTGCCTTCAACAAAATCAAACAACTTATTTACTTCATCTTCATCTTCGTCATCTTCACACATCAATTCGCCAGTTAATGAATTAACAACATACAGAATATCTTCACCTTTTCCGGAAACATACTTGGCAAAAACATCCTCAATTGTACTATGGGGATTTAATGTTCTTACATCCTCTTCACCCACATCTTTATCTGAAGGTTTGCCATGAATTGTTTTGTGCAAAACTTCTTTACCCAATTTACACAATGAATCCAATAATTCGATACAATCATTTATGGAAAAAGTATATTGGGAATCAGATGTAGTAACCAACAACGTATTCAAAGCATTGACAACTTCTGAACTCTGAACTCCTTGATCACTTTTGATCGCCATACATAAAGCTTGTAGATTTATAGTACCCAATTCAGGTGCAAATAAATAAATAGGCTTTGTTGCTTCGATTTCTCCAGAAAGTATCGAAAGTTCCTTCATGTTGTGATTTCCATGAGTATCAATAATTCTTTTGAAAGGTACATAGTTTCGAAGAACATTTGCCTCTTCTTTGGTAACTTCTTTCTTAATATGAGGAGTAGTTGCAGTTTGTGAAACCTGTCTGCTTGGCGGTTGTGGCTGCTGCTGTTGCTGGATCAGCGCTTGTCTTGACTTTTCATCAAACAGTTGCAACCTCGATGGTTGAGGTTGAGGTTGTGGTGGTAGTGCTTGCTGTTGTTGCTGCTGCTGAAGCTGTTGTTGCTGAAGCTGTTGTTGCTGAAGCTGTTGTTGCTGTTGTTGAAGCTTCTGTTGCTGTAGAAGCTGCTGTTGTTGCTGAAGCTGTTGCTGCCTTTGTTGACTTTGTTGCTGCTGCATTGTCATTGGCGTAGCTTGATTCTGTTGTGGTGGAGAAAATTGTTTAGGAAATTGCTGTTGAGGCTGTTGCTGTTGAGGCTGTTGAGGCTGTTGTTGTTGAAGCTGTTGCTGTTGAAATTTTTGAGGCACAGGTTGCTGTGGGAATTGAGGAGTCGGTTGAGACTGAACTTGAGGAGTATTATGTTGCGTTGTAAATTGAGGAGTTGTTTGTTTACCCGACTGTTGCTGTTGTGGTTGTTGTCTGAATTGTTGATTCTGAACATACGGTGAATTAACCTGTGGCGAGTTATGATTAGACAAATTACTTGTCCTCGACAATTTCCGTTGTTGAGGGGTAGGCGCATTGCTGACTTTAGGGCTTTGTTGCGCACTCATGCCACCCATTGTGGTGGGGCCATTAATGCTTGGAGAAAACAGTTGTGACGGAGGAAATTGTTGCTGAGGTTGTGGCTGTTGTTGATTGAATAGCTGCTGTTGCTGTTGTACTTGTTGTTGGTACTTTTGAATAATTTGTGTTTGAAATTGAGCCTTCCTTTGCAGAAGATCTCTCAGTCCCGCTGGTGTAGCATAATACTCTTCATATGGCAAAATATTATTGGCATAACAAGCACAAATCTCTCTGTCTAGATTTTCCTTCACTCCTGGTTCTTGTAAATTTGCTCCTGCATAAAGTCCCATTTTCATCCCAATCAAAGCCCAAGGGTTACGCTGCTGTTGTTGAAAGTCAATGTTTATAAATCGCTTCAATTGTTGATGGCCACCCAATTTGGAACACAACAAGAAAAACATAAAAAGGCTCACTCGCTTGTTATTAATAATGATTGGCTGCTTGATGGGTGTTCCACGACGATTCATAAAGTCAAACAAAAGCGCTTGAAACGTTTCTGCGCTGATCTGTGTACTTATTGACGCCTTCTGTTGCAAGCGTTGTTGTTGTTGTTGCAGCTGCTGTTGTCCTTGTGTAGCCTGTTGTTGAACTGGCATTCCTTGTTGTTGAAACGCTTGTTTTTGTGGTATTGGAAATTGCTGCATTTGCTGCGGTACATTTTGTTGAGGCAAATGAGCCGTTGGTAGTTGCGATTGTTGTTGAAAAGCTTGGACATTGGCATTATTGCTCATATTTCCCATAGTTGGGGTTACTTGGTTAGGCAAGGGAGTAGGAACTTGAGAGCCATGAGGAGATACATGTCTCGACAAATCAGCTTGTATCTGGTTCTGAAAATGTTGGCTTTGGCTTGGAGTTGGGTTCTGTGCCTGCGCTTGTGCCTGTGCCTGTGCCTGTGCCTGTGCTTGTGCTTGTGCTTGTGCTTGCATTTTTTGTCTATGTATCTGTTGCTTCATCTTCAAAAGCATCTCTTGCTTTGTTGAATTGATTTGTTGTGATGGTTGCCTCATATACATCGAGTTTGGGTCTTGTGACCCTTGCATCTGTGGTGGAATCTGTTGCTGATTAGGAAACTGTTGATGAAGTGCTTGCTGTTGGATAGTTCCAGCACCCATATGAGGAGTACTAGATTGCAGTTGTGCTTGTGGTTGTGGTTGCAGTTGTTGCATTGGCAGACCAGACATTGGTGGTTGCATAGACTGCGACAGTTGTAATTGTTGTTGAAGCAGATGTGTTTGCTGTTGAAACAGTGGTATCTGCTGCTGTTGCTGCTGTTGCTGTTGCTGCGATGGTATTCCCAGTGCTGCTGTCGTTATTGGTGCTGACTGTTGTTGACTCAGGGCAGGTGCCTGGCCCTGGTTCTGATCAAAAATAGAATTCAAAAAATCATCACCTGAGTTATCCATAAAGCTAGGATCACTAAGCCAATTCGGGTCAGCCATGGTTATTGAAATAAAATCTGTATCTTGCTTGGTGATTAATCTCTTGTTAGTAAAATATGTTTATATTTTAGTGCCTTGTCGTATTTTTTTTTTATTTTTTTTAATTTTTTTTAATTTTTTTTTCGTTTTCTTTTCACCACCACACACATTTTCATAAAGACGCTACCTAACCTAACGAAATAAAATGTACTTTACTTGTGCTATGAGAGACACATACTATACAGTAACTTCGTCTATATATAGACCTTCTTATCCATATAGCCTACCAGAACTTCCACCACTTCTTATGTAGCTTCTTTGACAACGCCTTGTAGTGCTCCATTTCTCCCCAGCAGTCTCGTCCCCATTCACAACCAGCCATATTGATAACAAAATCATGCTCCTGAAAGAAATATTGCGGGTCATCTGCCTTATCAGAGCAAGCACCTGGTGGGAAAGAGTTGATTTTTCGCAACGGCAAGAAAGCGGTTCTTTCTCTAATCCACGCTTGTGTTGAATACAATGTCTCTAGAGCATCTTGTTCTTTATGTTCCCACTGCATGTGCATTTGCTCATACATAGCTGGATCCCACCATACATCCAACAACATTTCTGACCATTGTGACCGACGAAGCAAAAACGAACCCAAGTTGAATCCTCCACAATCCTGCGTTACAATCATATCTATGGGCTGTGAATAGTCAACATATGGAATGTCAGTAGCTAGTCCCAAAGGATTGAACGTCTGTAAGGATCTATAAGTAGCATTGTTCAAGTTATTCAAAAAATGTTGTTCCAATGAGATTTGAGGCTCCATGATATACGTGTGCAAGTCCAACCACCAAAACCACTCGGTTTGAGGGAATTGCCTCATTGTTTGTTTTAAAAGGTCCACTTTTTCCCAACTTTCTCTCCATTCATGTGAATATCTCTTTTTTATAGTCATGTCTTTTATGGTTAATCCATATCCATGCTTTTTAGCATAATTCTTTTTATTGGCTATTGATGATCGTTCAATAGACCACTCTTGTGGTGATTTCCATTTGAGCACACCACCTCCTTCATTAGCGGCTAATATAATCACAACTTTGGGTGATGAAGGTTTAAGATGAGGTATATATGGAACATTTGTAAACAAGGATAAACATATGAATGTCACAACTAGAAGAACAATTCGTTTATGTTTTGTAATTTGCTGAAGGATCGAATCCTTTATTGAGGCTCTCTGGTTAGGTTTTAACGTTTTCAGATACTGATGTGGCTCATCAGCATGGTTTGAATATGGCAACGAATAACTTCCACTCATTGTTGGGTTGTGTGGAAAATAAGCCTTTGTTCAAGAGTGGCAGAGATCTGGATTTTATTTACTCAAAATTTTTTCTTCTCTTATTTTCTCTTCAACGTGTTTTGTGAGAGAACCATGTAAAAGCCCGTCTTTATATTCAAAAGGTATAGCTTATCGGTTATTTGGGTATCTCGCTACTTTAATGGTAGCAAGTGCTGTTCTAAGCACTGTTGTCTACATAATGGACACTCTGGGTTTTCCCTAATCCAATCAACTATGCAATCCCAACAATACAAATGGCCACAATTTGCAGCCGAAGGAGTAACCATAGGAGACAAACACAACATACAATTTCTGGATTCATCTTGCAAATATGGTAATTGCGACTTGTCACTCAAATCAACCAAATATTTAGGATTAAAATTGCCACTTAGTTGGTTCAATTGGGTAATACTGGTGATCTTTGCGTCGTTTTCCTCATCCAAAGCTGACTTTTCTTTGCTGGGTTCTTCTTTGTTTATATATTCGTCACTGTATTCTTTCAAATTCATGAGCATCTTGACGGTTATTTGTATAACCATTAAGGCACCAAGTAGCGAATAGTTACCTCGTTGCATCTTTTCGGGCTCCTTGTAATGGCCAAAGGCATAACGGAGACCAAATAGCCTTTTCGACAACGAGTAGAATTCACCTTTAAAGTAGAAAATGGCGATATGGAGGTTCAACAATGTATCCAAAACATCACAATAACTTGATAAAAACTTCATCATCCATGAGTCCGCCTTTTGCCCGTTCTCGAGGTTCTTTTCCTTCTTGATTTGAGCATACTTGATCGATTTATTAATTAAGTACGGAACAAGTGCATAAGCTACTATGAAACCAAGTCTCGGTAGTAGTTTGGGTAATTTCTTTCCTGAACGATTGACATATATCAAATCGACATATTCCTCACCCAATGTCCTAGCTCCAATTAATGTAGTGAGTGCCAAGTATACTGCCTTTGCCAACACTGTTATTTCTCCTGGATGGGCATTAATAAATCTTTGGCCCTTGATTATTTGGATCAAATCTTGTAGCTGGCTCCTGTATGAGGACTCAAAGTAGGCATCCTTTTGATGTGCTCTGACTGTGTGGAGTTAGTATCAGGTGCAAGTGAGTAGCGTATTTCTTTTACATACCTATTGTAGCTGCATCAGCAAATGGTAACTGTCTGCTATGACTCATGGCTTTGAGTATGTTGTTGTTGTTGTTGTTGTATATTTAACCGTGGTCAATTTTGCCTTCTTTAAAAAAAAGAAAATCATTTGTTCTCCACATTGACAGTTTCAAAAACTGCACAAACGACAGATAGAGCTTTATACACATACACACACAATATACTCTCTACTGTACTAAAACCTGTAACAAAAAATCACTTT
Organism: Lodderomyces margitis; assembly: GCF_024628925.1. Taxonomy (NCBI): domain Eukaryota; kingdom Fungi; phylum Ascomycota; class Pichiomycetes; order Serinales; family Debaryomycetaceae; genus Lodderomyces; species Lodderomyces margitis. The sequence goes on from NW_026261739.1 coordinate 36,513, forward strand.
TCAATTAAGCTACTTAAACTAATATACAAACTCCGGGTCATTTATCTATCAAGTCCATCTCTTCTCCACTCTCTCTCTGTCTCTCTCTTCAAGATTTACTCTATGGTTGCAATCAAGGATTCCAAAGCTTTACCCAAATCCAAGTTTGGATCTTCCCAATTGATGGATCCTGGTGTAGAAGTGGCTGGTTTTACTACTTGTGGGTTGGTCAATTTTTGATATTCAGCCTTAGCTTGAGCAATTAATTTTTCCTCGTGTTTCCATTGTTTAGCGGCTTGTTGTTTGGCAAATGAAGATTCCAATGAGTATCTATGGTAAGCACCGTATACAATACCAGCACCCAAAGCAGAGTATCTTAACACATTGAAAGTATTTGACATTGTTGTGGCACGAGTTTTGTTGAATATCTGTCTATATAATCTTTGCAACTGAAAAGTTTTTTTTCTTTCGGTGCTCTTTTGGTCGTCTCTCGGTGAATTGCGCTACCTATATTTGATTTTCACGTATTATTGGTCGAATACAATTGTGTCACGTGATACATCCAATAGCCGTGTCATATTGAGAGTAATTTGTTACTTGAGAAGTAATAGAGAGCGTCTGTTAAAGACCGCTAATAGGTTTGTTTGCTATATTAGAGCTCACTTTTTTCAGTAGTGAAGATATACTACGGGAGTTAAAATAAGCTTAGTTTTTGGGCTCTTTACCATGGAAAATCCAATTTCAATGAAAGTTATTATCAACAGCTACGCAGAAGACTTCCATTGCATACAGTATTTTTCCTATACCCTTGAAGTATTGTTCTAGTGATTGGTATTACTTTTCTGAGCATTCCTCTCATCAGAGTGCCTTTTTCATTTTTTGTAGGAAATTTGGTCAAATAATTTATCCAGGAAGTATATTCTATCTAAAAATACAATTGTAATAGAACACCAATCCAAATAAAATATTTTGAGAATTCATTTCTTTGAGTAAAGATCCATTAACTAAATCCATTCCTGGATATTACTACAGTATATACCAAGGAATTGAAAATTCTTTTGGGTGCAAAAATTATTAGAACCGACATAGTCACGTGAGCACCTCAATTATATTTCCGATCGCAGCTGGTTCTGTTTCGCTTTTTTTTTTTTGAATTTTGTCTTTTGTTACAGCAAAAAGCTCTTTGAAACGAATCATCAAAAATAATAGGTTCTTCGTAAACCTACAAATACATGATTGTGTCAACAAGGACATTCAAGTTTTGTTTTATAATAGCTGTTCTAGTCATGTTGCTTTCGATAATATCCAAAAGATCTGCACCTCTTGGTCGCAGTGCACTAAAGACATCAATTACTCAATCAACACGATCGTTTTCATACACTGGTTCCTCATCCAACTCGGGCTCGTCATGGAATGCACATAGTAATAGCAAATCATATTCAACTTCATCATCATCAACTTCAAGTGCACAATCTACATCAATACCACCAGCCACATCCAGCACTGCTTCACTAAATTATGACAGCGCATTAACTACATTTTCCAACTACAACGTTGGCGTGGCATATCAACCAAAGGACAGAAAACCAAGTTCGAATATGTTTAAGAGATCGAGCTCGAGCCCAGCTTTAGATTCGCCAACTGGAGAAGATAATTTGTTTGTTTCTGCACAGGTGCTGGACGGCTCAATTGCGGTTGGAGTAGCAGACGGTGTTGGAGGCTGGTCCGAAGCGGGCTATGACTCGTCTGCCATATCTAGAGAACTATGCTCAAGTATGCGGAGGGGGTTTGAAAGTACCGGGGACGCAAATACTACTCCAAAGTCGGTGTTGGACAATGCTTTCAAGAATGTGTTAGAGTCTGAGTCGGTTGAGATAGGAGGCACTACTGCATGTTTAGGAGTTTTCACTCCTGATTTGAAATTGCACGTTGCAAACCTCGGAGACTCATGGTGTGGATTGTTTAGAGACTACAAACTTGTCAAGGAGACCAACTTTCAAACCCACAATTTCAACACACCTTACCAGTTGGCCAAAATCCCTCAACATATCTTGACAAAGGCAGCCATGGAAGGAAGAAGATACATCATTGACGAACCGAAATTGGCAGATGAGTATTCATGGGACTTGAAAAAGGGGGATATAGTTATGTTTGCTACTGATGGTGTTACTGATAACGTTGTACCAAAGGATATCGAGATATTTTTAAAGGATCATTTAGAGGACAAGAAGAGTGCTAAATTGGACGATGTTGCAAAAAAGTTTGTGAGTGAAGTGGTCAAAGTAAGTAAGGATGGTAACTTCCCCAGTGCTTTTGCACAGGAGTTGTCTAGATTGACTGGTCAAAAATATTTGGGTGGTAAAGAGGATGATATAACTGTCGTACTTGTAAAAGTTGTATAGAGATTATGTGTAATATTAGCAATAATGTCATGAAAATGGAAGTTGTGCCACTGAAGTGGAAAAAAAGCGACAATTGCCTCTCTCTTTCTCGAAGAAGAAGAATGGAGACTGTAAATGCGTTACGCCATTTGGCAACAAATTCATATAGCGTAAAACTTGTACATGTTTTAGAATTAAATGTCAAGAGGACCAAACGCTAATTCGATCCAAGGGGATGGTGGTAAACTGCCAGTGAAGAACACACCAATTACTCCAACCAAAAAGATCAACAAGATATCAGTATCAGACAAAGGATTCAGCATAGGCGATATTACCAAGAGGGATACCAGCCCCGGATCACCCAGTAAAAATGGAATAACACGTTCACATTGGAAACAATCACAACTGCAATCACAACCAACTTGCAAAATTTGTGGCAAAAGATTGAATGTCAAGAATGGAATTGTCAATTGTCGAAAATGTGGAGAATTGTTTTGCAATGGCCATACTCACTATCGTGTCAAGTTGAGGAACCCGGCAGAAGGGGAGAAAAACCCGCAGTATGATTCTTCAAAAGATGGAGTATGGTGTCGATGTTGTGAGACATGTTTTGAGCAAAGTAGGCTAACGGAAGTCAACTTTCGAGATAGAACAAAGGAGTTCAAGATTAAGCGACAAGAGCAGCTAGATTTGAACAAGTTGCATCGGACAAAAGTGCAGCGTAATTTCATCAAGTTGGCCAATTTGATGGTTGAAAAGAAAAGTGCCAATAAAAAATCCATTTATTCGTTTTTTCAAAATGTCGATGACGATGAAAGGAGCATAACTGGGGGAAACTGGGCCATGGACAACAATGTGACAAACTGTACTATTTGCTTTACCAAGTTCAACTTCTTGATAAGAAAACACCACTGTCGTCTTTGTGGCGAAATAGTATGTGATGATTCAAATGGTGTACGACGCAATTGTTCAATGTATGTACCGTTATCGGTATTTGTTGAAAAGCTACCCAATTTGAATTATTCGAACAACTTTAGAGACGAGTTTGATCTTCGTGATGACGAGCTACGGTTCAGATGTTGTGTCAACTGTAAGAATTCATTGTTGTATGATTGGAAACGAGAATACGACTCCAATGATCTTCAATATGAAGAGATTTTTTCACTTTATGAAGGGATGCTTGTGCTGAAACAGTATATTGAAAGAATGATGCCAATATACGAAATGGGGACAAGTACAGTAGAAGAGGCCAAAACAGGACACAAGTTAACCATGAGTTTAAAAGATTTGGAGAATTTGATTCTTCATTTCAAGAAGAAATTCTTTTACAAGCACAATGAAACATTATTAGTATGTGAGGAGTATCTTAAGTATAACAGAATCTTGTCGAATATTTATCAAAGCATGGGTACTTTTCTTCATGATAATTTAGTCGAATTTAAAGCCATTAGTGAAAAGAACAAGCCCGAGGAAGTGCTGCGCCCACCAAAGGAAGAAAGCAGCCCCGTTCCCCGATTGACTAAGAAGCAAATTCGTGAATTGCGAGAACAATTGATGGTTTTGAATGAACAAAAATTTCTTGTTGAGAATCAAATACAGGAGTTTACAAAGGATCGGAAATTTGATGAATTGGATTCATTAATTACCAATAAAGAAGAAATTTCGCAAACGATAAGTCAATTGGAAGAGGAATTGGGTGAGTTTGGGTTTTGATAAATTATTCTATGCAACAAAACAGAGTTTATTTGTCTATATAATCTAAAGGATCTATTTCTTTAAATTTGAATCGGTTGAATACGAAGCTGTGTCTACTTCGTCATTATGTCGGCTGGTCACGGGCAAGCCATCTCTTTCATCTTCTTCTTGTTCCAATCTGCGCTCCTCTTCAACCTCTTCTCGGTCTTCTTCATCAGTATCTCTATGACTCAATTCGCTTTCTTCATCAGACCCCTTCTTTTTATCATCATCGTAATGTATCCATTTCTTCATTAATGTAACAAGGAAATTCGCTGTCATAACTTGCTCTGCTTGATATAGGACCAACGGTACCAACAATATACCCAATTTCGGATTATGAGCACCATATTGTGACGAAACTAATGATACACCCAATGCAGCAGTCTTGGCAGGACCACACAACATTACAGCTACTGTATCTCTTTTATTGTAGTAGAATGGATTGAAAATTTTATAGGTCCAACGATATGCTATTGAGGAGTTTTCATTCGGTATTTCCCATAACCATTTTCTAATCACATAAGGTCTTGAATAGATAAACGACAATACCGTAAAGAACAAGTAAATTCCAATATTGAAAAACACTAAAAAAATGATTGATGCATGGGATACACTAGTGAATGCATGTTGAGCAAATGCAGTTGAAAATGAATGAAACATAATCAACAACAACATAAATGATCCAACCTTACTCAATTTGAAAGTTGTCAATGTCCATTTCGTTTGTTTGGGAAATATATTTTGCACAACTTGGCCAACAAAAAGGGGCACAAACACACTCAACCCCAATTGTTTCATTGTATCCTTATAAAGATCACCCACAGAACTATTGCCTTCTGATTGATGACTTGGATTGCCAAATTCCCAAGTACCAGTTAAATACATCTGTAACAACGCCGGCGTGATAAATGCCCCCAAAATATTACCAATAAACACTTCACACAAGGTCAAGATATCATTTCCGTCAGCTTGTTTTGTCATGACAACATTTGAACTAACGGTGGTTGGACAAGCATGGGTAACAATCAACCCCACAAGCAACCAGTCATCAATCTGGCCATCATGAGAAGCTTTGATACCACAAACAATCCCATAGATGATGGAACTAGTAATCAAAAACGACAAGGACAAGACGGTAAAATGAGCTCTCCAATTCATGGCATTAACAATCAACTGCTTTGTTGACATTGATAATCCACTGATGAGAAAAATCACGGCAACTGCACCATACCCTATAGAGTATTCACCTCTAATCGTACCTCCTTCTTTGGCAAACTCAGGGTAGGAATGGGCCAAGGCAATAAATACACCCAAAAGAATGAAAAACCACTGACCTATAAGGAAATCTAACACTTTTTTCAGCCATATGTATGCTTTATGCTGTTTGATCTTTTGTAGTGTTTCCGATGACATGATTGTATAAGTGGAAAAATAAAATTATGACAAGCTTTGATTTAAATGTCTATGTTGCTATAGCATAGAATGTTGATAGTTAATACGTTCCAGCGTAAGAATAGTTCAATGTGATTAAGTAAAAGCCAGGGATTTGGCTTCTGTTTTATACAAGACAAAAGCAAAGGAAAACAAAAAAAAAATAGAATGTACGACAAAATGTCAAGTTCGGTTAATCAGAAATTTTGGTAACTCTGGGGCAATAAAATAGAAAAAGTATTCGGCACGTAATTCAAGAAAATTTTACAGCACAGAAAACGGTTTGAGATATCGGATGAAAAGAAGAACTGTCTGATAAGATATTGTGGTCATTACTCTTCTTTTTGTATGTCCAGTTGTAGTGAAAGTAGGCTTTGAATGTATACTTTGACTCAGTTGATATCGGTCCGGTCAATCAGTTTCTCAGTTTTTTTTTTTTCTTTTTAATTTCTTTTACCCGTTGCAGCGCAAATTACGCGGCATTACCCGTAGTCACGTGTAAGACCCAACCACAGTCACGTGAATTGTCTAAAAAATAAACAATTGTCCAAAGATATATTACCAAGACATTGATCGAAACTTTTTGACGATACTTTCCCTTTTAAGCAGAAATATAAACAAATCCTTTTGATTAGAAAATGTACAATACAGCAAGAGCAGAACATGAGATGAAATTTGCGTGCTAGTACAGACCAATTGATACAGATTCCAACTGTTTTCTTTTAGTCTACATTTTCTACTACAACGGTACAATAGCTCATCTACCACCAGATACTAAACAGGTACTTTTCAAATGAGGATACAAGATACCACCACCTCTGATTGCCCCGATTTCGTCAACAATTTCTGGGGCTCTTCTCCAGAGACGAGTTTTGCTATAATCACGACTAGAATAAAAGACGCTTTATCAACCCTCAATGAGCTCATACAATTTTACCATGAGAAAGTGAACATCGAAAAAGATCACATAAGGAGGTTGGAAAGACTATCTTCCAAGTTTCCTCTTGGTACCCATGAAACTGGTTCAATGAAGAAATCGCTTGACAAGTTGCATATTGAAAATCAATTTATGATTGACTGCAACACAAAATTCACAAAGTCTATACTGGAATTAAACCTGGAGAAATTAGAGCAGTTTTACAGCTTGTATGTAAAGAAAGTCGACAAGTTGAAACACCACATGAACAAAGTAATACTAAGGCGAGCTGCAGCATTGAAAGATCTAAATCATTACAAAGACAAGTATCAAGAAGAGTGCAGATCAATCAAGTCTCTAAAGTTGTCAGTACAAACCACATGGGGCAAGGAGTTAGAAAAGAATGAAAGCAAGTACCACAAGTTAGCATCTTCATTAAATCAAACGGCTAAGCATTACCAGTACTCCATATCGGTATACAAAGATATCAACGAGATATATAAAAGAGATTGGACTATATCGATAAATGATTTTTATAAATTAGAGATTGAAAGAATTCAGGTGATGAAGATCAATTGTTTCACCTATTGCAATAATATAGCCACATTATGTGTTGACTTAGATCAATCGGTGGATTTAGCCAGGTCTACTTTTGCTTTGGTACAGCCACAATTGGATGTGCAGGACTTTAGCAACAACTATGGAACAGGAAATAAAGTGTATGATGACCCGCCTTTTGTTGACTATATGACTGGATGTGACGAACCCAACATTGGCTATAAGATACTGGACCAGCATAACCCAGACCATGATGAAATACTATCTCGAACATATTCCATTTATTCCTCAGCATCAAACAAGACTGGGGGAACTGTACAGTCATCGATTCATACTGATCAATACCATAGCCAGGAATCTAAAACACCACAGCTTTCCTCACCCAATAAGGAACCTTCAACGCACAACCACTATGACATGGCCCCAACTCCCAAAACCAAGCTATTTCATAATACACCAACATCAAAAGATCTCCCACCTGTGGCTAATTGTCGCCAAGACATGACACAAACCCCAAGGGCCAAGTTGTTCACCAATACCCCTGCCAAGGATCTCCCACCAATATCCAATGGCCATCATGCAATGACGCCAACACCAAATGCCAACTTGCTCAACGGGTCACCACACAAGACACTAGCCCCACTTACAACAAAAACAAGCATACCATCTTCATCGCATTTATCACCATATAAACAACAACAACAACATCAAACACCTCTGAGGAAACCACCAGTGGACTTAGCATCATACAAAACGCACTCATCAGTAAGCTCTAATCCGGAGAATGACTTGTTCTCCACAAAGGATGAACGCTTAACTAATAGTCAAGGATCATCAAACTACAGTTCTGAACGTAATTGGGCATCACCAAGGCGAAGAGAGAAACAGTTGCAAGAAATGCAAGAACAGATAACACGAAGAGCCACTAATGAGTTTAAAAAACATTGCAATCCCGCACAAGTGGAGGAAACATCAAAACCACAAGCTAAAGTACCAGTAATGAAGGATTTCTCTATTGATTTTATTGCCAAGGCATTGGAAGATTTGAATTCGGGTGGGGATGGAGATGTCAACCAATTTAGAAGATCAGTTCGAGATAGTAATGCATCGAGTCCAGCTAAACCAAGGCCGAAATCAGATTATATTGATGATCACGATGAAGTGGCTCAACGATACGATTCGATAAATTTTTCACGACCAAAATCAATGATTGATGTAGCTGAGAAGCCAAAGAATCGGAGTAATAACCCACCATCTATGACAACTTATGATCAGTACCACTATCATAAATTGCCCAAATCTCCTAAATCTCCTAAACCACATACTCCATTCATGTTACAACCAAAATTGACCCCAGTTAACCGCAAAACATTCATCAGCAAAGCAACAGCGAGGTACTCTTTCAAGCCACAAGAGGAGGGTGAGTTGTATTTCCGGAAGGGGTGGCAAATGTATATTATACACAAGCAGGAAGATAATTGGTTTGTTTGTGAATTGGGTCCAAACTGTGATGATTACAATGGAATGATTGGATTGGTGCCCGGTAACTACATTATTGAGCATTGAAGCTGACTAGGTGAAGATATATGTATTGTATCTATTATGTAATATTACTTATTAATAAGTTGACATTTCTGTACTTTATTCTATTTATTGGCGTACTCTCTTGTTTTGTTTGCAACAATTTGGATTTAGGAAACGCGACACAGGAACAGCAAAACTAAAAACGTCCACAAAGGAAATCAAAGGGTCGTCAACGCCCATTCGCTGTACCAGCACAAATATCCTTTTGCTCGTCATATCCCAATGAATTCCTTTCCATCTCATCAGCCACATTTACTAGATGGACTACCTCCATTTATAATCGGCGGTGCTGTATTCAACTATCAGTACCACCCCAACCCTCAAACATTACCCGTGGAGGACATCTTACGCCACGCATTTGCTTTAGGCTACAATGCAATTGACACGTCGCCATACTATGGTCCATCGGAAGAGATCTTAGGACAAGCGTTGACTAAATTGAATGTTGCTCGTGAATCGTACTATATATGCACCAAAGCAGGTCGCATCAAACTTGATGAATTTGACTATTCACGACAACAAGTACGTCAATCAGTGCTTCGATCTTTACAGAGATTAAATACGACATACTTGGATTTAGTTTATATGCATGATATTGAATTTGTTGTTATTGATGATGTGATTGAGGCATTGAAGGAGCTACAATGCTTGAAAAATGAAGGTATCATTAAAAATATCGGCATTTCGGGCTATCCAATCCATTTTCTTTATGCCACTGCCGTTAAATGGAAACAAGTCAATGGTGGACAACCGTTGGATGCAGTGATGTCGTATTGTCATGGATGTATTCAGAATAATACCTTGTTTGATATCGCCACCAAATTGAAACAAGATGCCGGTGTAAGCAAGATTATGAATGCACTGATCTTGTCCATGTCATTATTACGTTCAGAGAAGACTCATTCGTTCCATCCCGCTAGCGAAGCATTGAAGCAAAGAGTTGATGAATTGGCTAGTCAATTGAAAATAGAAAAGGGGGTAGAGTTGGCCGAGTTGGCGACAAAGTATGCCATTTACGAATGGATGATTAAACGGAACTCGAGTATTGTTTTGGGTGTTTCTAATTTAAACGAATTGAATGTCGCTATTGAAGCATATGAATTGTTGAAACAGAATGGATTAAGTGAAGCAGATGAAACATTGATTAACAAGTTTCAACTTGATTTGGGTGACCATTTGAACGAGACATGGCCAAGTGGCCACCTGTAGAGTTGATCAAAATAGCAAAGAGTTAAGAATTTATAGATAAATGTGAAAAGTGTTGAGTTAGAGGAAGTGTGTATGTGTGTGTAGATTGTATACAATTGTTAGTTTCGTACGACGCTTGCAAATTCTCGCGTCTGACATTTTCTCCTTTTTAAAAAATCAAACCCAACCTCCTACCTTTAACAAGCAATTATAACCTACCAACCCACGAGTAAAAATGGCATACAAGAGATCATACGCATCAACCAAATCGAACCAGCAAGATCAATCAGTAGAAACAATAATAAACCTAGACGCCAAAAAACGAGTCACGGTGCGTAAATTCAACAATGTTAATTTGGTAGATATTAGGGAATTTTACACTGATGCCAATGGAGAACAGAAACCAGGCAAGAAGGGGATTTCATTGACTGAAGATACATATTATAAGCTAATTGAGGCACATAATAAGATACAACACGCGTTGGATGCGTTGAATGGGGGAGGAGCTGCGCAAAAAAGGGCCAAAGTTGAAAAGAGTGATAAGATAGGGGGTGATAAAGTAGAGTCGGCAGCAAAGAAGAATAGTGATGGTGTTAAGAAGGAGGGTGTGAAACAAGAACAAGCTGTTGTTAGTGGTGATGCCGGCAGTGCTGGTGGGGAAGAGAATGACACGGGTGGCGTGGACACAGCAGGAGCAGCAGCAGTAGCAGAAGACAACAATAACCAAGATGGAGATTTTGCTCCTAATAATGACAAGAAGGAGGAAGAAGAGGAAGTAAGTGATGCTGATGAGTAGGTTTTTCTTTTTTCAAAGCAGCTCATTTATAGATAGGTTATAGTAATAAACGTTGTCAGATTTGCAATGATTGAGAAGCTTCAAGGGTAGGAGATATACCATAACTAGCCCTCTATCCTCCTCTCAAATTGTCTTCTTTCTGTTCTATCTGTTAAATCCAACAAAGTCAATTCTCAAGCTAGAGATATGTTGTTACACGTGACTTGAATGCCCTAGCCACAATACAGAATTGCGCAATTTTCGGAGCAATCGCAACCATTACAAACAATAACTGAATACAAATTGAAAAAACAGATCACAGTATACGAAACTTTAAAGAAAGGAGACTTGACTAGGAATGTAAAGGAAATAGACGGATATTGTTGCAAAGGGAAGGTAATGGACTGATTAAACATTGTTTTGAAGATAAGAATGAAATTAATGAAAATTTTTTATTTTTTTGTTGTATCTGCATGTTTACTAAAGTTTGTACAAAGAGGAGAATAAGAGAGAGATCTGTTGAGTAGACGGAGGGTCAATATATTCCAATGTAGTAGTTTATAGTTTTTGGATTGCTGTGAATTCTAAAGTGCTTTGTTTTATACGTTTGGTGTGAGGTGGATTTGCAATTTGTGTCAAGTTAAGCCTCGTGTGACTCTAAGAGAAAGAAACAACACAGAGATGCAAAGTGAAAGGACCAAGGGGTCACACACACCTGCTAACCACATTGTTTGTAAAAGCCAGAAAAAGAGGATGCTCTTGCTTGACTTTGTTTGAATTCGTAGGATCAGGCCAAGACAAAAAAGAAAAACAAAAGAAAGTTGAAGTAGTAACCAATAAGCTTCTATTTGGCTTAAATACGTAAGTGTCTTACTTCTGAATACGAAGATACAGTTCCTTGTCAATTTATATATGGGTATATATATATATATATATATATATATGTTCGTGTATATGAGTTGTGTCTAGTGTATGATAGTAGTTAGTAGTATAGTATATGTATGTTTGCTATTTTAATAAAATGAAAATTTTTCTTGTTTTAAAAGCCAAAAATGAAAATACACAAAAATCAAATATTTTTAGATATCCTCAGAACAAACCTTAGTCAGTTGAATATAAATACAAAACTAACCAAAACTATTAACAACAACAACAACAACAAAAACAACAACAACAACCCTTTCTTTCTTTCTTTCTTTCTTTTCCTTCTTCTCGAGGATTATGTTTTCATAAGAACAACAGTCAATTTGGATATTAACCTCCCTTTATAAATACATGTCTAATATATTCAACTTATAATCTACCTATAATACACTAAACCTACACTAACACACACACACACGCACGCACACTACACACATACTACACACATACACTAACACACATTTTGAAGAAATGGACACAACAGATCGCTCTGTGATGGAGAGTAACGCACCTACAATCAGAACTGAACTGAGCTTAAACGATCATACTTCTTCCAAAAAGCATGGCGCAACCACTTATGCTACTCAAAATAGCAGCAAGAATCAAAGCACTAGCTCATTAGAGAAATTGATCAACTCAGGATCTTATATAGATCACAGAGCACACAACGATTTGGCTCATTTACATTCATCACCTGCAAGATCTAGACGCAGATCAACAAATGGAAATGTATTCAAGAGAAATAACAATACTGGTGGCAAAAGAAGTAGCAATGGAAGTGACGACAATACCAATAGCGGCAGCAATTTCACACCAAAGGGACCAACTCGTTACTCAACTGCTCCTACTTTGCCACTTACTAATAGAAACCTACAACTGTTGTTGCGCAGCTCATCCTCAGGTGATGGAATAGAGGAAGAACAAGACTCACAATCACCAAACACTATTGCTGTAGATATGGACCAATTTGCTCAAGAGCAAAGAAAGCTTGCCAAGTCACAAACTTGGCATAACCCTTTTGGGAAAGATGGGGCTGACTTAAGTCCCGGTTCTCCGGGCCATTATGCAAACAATGACTACAACGATAATGGCGATGATGCATTTTCGGTGAATTCTATGGAATTTGGTGAATCTAACCCATCATCCGATCATTCGAGTGACTCAACTTCATTGGATGATGTTTGTTATTATGATTATGACCGAGAAGATGAAAAACGAGACGAGTGGCCCAATTTACAAGTTATGGAAGAATACGTGGTTGAAGAATTGGAAGAAATGGAAAGGGAAAAGGATCATGAGAGAGAAATTGATGAGGTTGTTCAATCAGTCAATTTTGGTAAAGACGTGGTTCACGACGGCAAGGCTGCCAAGACACAACAAGATAACAGCAATAGATACGCTCCACCACGCCCACCACCTTCGGTTTTACCCGAGGAGGCTCTTGACGAGGCAGCAGTTGATGAAAACACACCGCTCGTTGATAATTATAAAGTTAACGAGCTTGAATCGTTGGATTCACTCCACGATTCGTTTAGAATCAGACCTACACCAACACAACCATGGGAGAAATCAAAAGACCAGATCCCTACTATTTTAAACAAGAGAAAACTGCTGTCACAAGCACAAAGAACTCTTCGAGGACAACTGAAGAAGGGCGAGTTGTGTCGATTCACTTATTTTAGAGAAGATTTACCAGAAACTATACATGCACCATCCATATGTGGTTTACTTAGTGATGATCCCGAACTTTCTATCCACGATAGGTTGGTGGAACTTTTTCGACCATGGGAAAAACTAGCCACTAGTGAATCTACTTCAACGCATCATCCCAGCCACAAACAGCAAGATTCTGTTTCATCAAGCAATAATAACTTGCAACCATTAACAAAATCAACAAGATTAGGTAATGAGAGTCCCATTCCTACATCTAGTGGGCTCGATTCAACCTTTGATCCTTATTGGCTTGACATTTTAGATCCAACCGAGGAAGAAATGAAGGTGATTTCAAGAACTTTTGGTATCCACCCGTTAACCACTGAAGATATTTTCCTCGGAGAAGCTAGAGAAAAAGTTGAATTGTTTAAAAATTACTACTTTATCTGTTTCACTTCATTTGACGTAGTCTATGAACGTCGGAAACAAAAGGCCAAGGAACAAGAAAAAAGGTTTAACAAATTGCAAGAAATGTATGAGAATAGCTCTGATGCCTCAAGCTTATATAGACAGCACCAGAAGAATGGATTAACTTCGAGAATGTCACGGTTGTTTGGCTCGTTTTTAAAAAAGAAGAAGAAACCGCCTTCAATTCATGAAAAACCAATGTCTACATCGATTAGATCAAGAGCCAAGAAGGTGAGAGAAGGTGAATTGCTGCCTTTGAACATGTACATTATTGTGTTTAAACATGCAGTTATAACTTTCCACTTCTCAGCCACTCCGCATCCTATCAACGTGAGAAGAAGAGCAAGGATGTTGAAGGATTACTTGACAGTGTCTTCTGATTGGATCTGTTATGCATTGATTGATGACATCACTGACTCATTTGCACCAATGATTGAAACGATCGAAACTGAAGTCAATTCAATCGAGGATGCTATCTTGCGTATGCATTCGGGGGAACATGAAGATTCTGACGATTCTGATTCTGAAGATGAGGGCTCGACGCATAATCATGTTCGCAGTCATAGCCATAATCATAGCCGCCGTAATAAAGTGCAACATGAACCAAATGATAATGTCTTTGTATGGCGCAAAAGGTCCAAATCTACCGTTGATGCCAACAATACTGGGTTCTTGCGTTCAAGTCACACACGATCCAAGACCAAATCAAAATCAAGTTCATCATCATCATCTACATCTGACACAGGATCATCACGTATCCTTGGATGGAGACGTAAAGGGGACATGTTGCGTCGTATTGGTGAGTGTCGTAAACGAGTAATGTCAGTGCTCCGTCTCCTTAGTTCCAAAGCTGATGTCATCAAGGGGTTTAGCAAACGGTTCAATGACTTGGATTCACTGGCTGTCGATCGCCATCAACTGGAAATCGCCATGTATTTGGGCGATATCCAGGACCATATAATCACCATGATTGGCGCTTTGAACCACTATGAGAAACTACTTGCGCGATTCCACTCCAATTACCTTGCCCAAATTAACATTGACATGACCAAAGTCAACAATGATACTAATGATATATTGGGTAAAGTGACGATTTTAGGAACGATTGTTCTTCCGATCAATGTGGTTACCGGTCTTTGGGGGATGAATTGTCTTGTTCCTGGGCAGGATTATGATGGATTGGCTTGGTTTTGGTGTATAATTGGATGCATGGTGTTGTTTAGCATTGTTGCTTATAATTATGCAAAGAGAGTTACTGGGTTATAGATGTGAGGAGTTAGGGGAAGGCTTGAGAAGTGGTATTATATATGTATCGTATAATTGACTCGATGGTTAAGTGTATGTAAATTCCCAAATGATAAAAAATGTTCCCTCTTGTTCTCAGATACTCTAACTTTTCGCCAAATGAACAATTACCTGACTTACTTAGCAATGGCAATCAATATTAAGTCACGCTCTCAAGCTATGGGAGATAAGCGACTCTCGAATCTAAATTGGAAGATACGGATCTGCCACAAGTTCAAATGTATTGAGCTATCGGCAAACACGATACCTCATCAATCAATTCATTCCATTTTGATCTAATTTTGAAGTTTTAAGCTTTTGACAGGGCTTAGAGTAAATGGATGTTTGAAAATTTCACATTTGCAACAGAACAATGTGGCAAAAAAACGTAAATGTCAAAGGAAAAAAAACGGAATTAAAAAAGCAAAAAAAAAACAGCAAAGCAATAGAAACCACCTTACTTTCCATACTCAATTGAAGGTTATACATTATCAAGATACAGTGAGTACCTTCCAGCGAGCTTCAATTGACCTATAAACCAAGTTAAATTTTATCTTCTACAAAACAACCTATTCCAATTCCACTCTTCTATTTTTTAGTCTATTAATCCACCCATTCATCATGAGTCTTCAAATGCTGTTGGTATTCGGTACCATGGTTTTCCAAATGATCACCTTGCTCCTTTTTGTCCTCCCACTACCACTCATGGTCAGATCACAGATTGTGTCTGCATATACCACAATCACCACAACACGAAACTTTCGAACCTTTCTTGTATTCAGCATCACTTTGATGGCATTACAATTTTACGATTGTATACAACGATTGGAAAAGTACCATAAAGTCAGAGAAAACGATGTGTTGCAAGGGTTTGTCAATTATGATAAATTGGCTAGTAAGTTTTACAGTCAACGAAACTTGTATTTATCGGGAGCAATTTTGTATTTGTTGATGGGGATCTATACCGTGGCTTCGATTGTCAAGAAATTGGTATTGAAGGAGAAGTTGTACAGGCAGTTGATTGCTGAAAGAGATGGTGATGTGAAAAATGGTGATAACAAGAGTGATAGCGAAGAAGTGGTCAAGGTGAAACATTTGATTGAATTGAAGCAAAAGGATATTGACACATTGAAGAAGCAATTGAATGGATTACAAACTGCTTATGATGGTTTGAATAAAGGCGAAGAGAGAACTAAAGATGATTGAGCGTTGGTGATATAAGAGTATATTTAGCTATGTAGTGTTATGTGTGTGTTACTCGAATGAAATGAAAAACAAAATTATACATATATTATACAGCTAAAGTAATTATGGTAGATCCCACCCCTCTTCTCCACTACCATAGAACGTCTCCTCCTTTATTATTCGAAATGACTAGCGTAATGACCACTAACAAGGTTCCTAAAAGCAGGAACTTCTTCACCGTTAGCATCATAGATTGAGCAATATTTAACAGCAGTTGGGTTACCAATGGCAAACTTCAATTGTACACCCAGTTCATGCTCTGATCCTTGGCCATTAGTCTTGAACCTTGCAATTAGTTTCTCTTCACCATGAGGTTTCAAAACCAATGGCTGATTATATCTCCAAGTGATTCTATTCTTGTCTTTATTAAACGCACCTTGTGGTTTCGATGATGCCGAAGGTGCCTCAACATCAGTATTCAATGCAGCAGAAATAATCAAGTTTTCAACTTGGAGAGGTTCACTTATGTTTGATCTAATGCTAATCATTAAACTCGATTGATGTGGTTCAAACTTCCAAATTTGTTGTAAAGCCAAAGGTACATTGTTGTTGTTTGACAAGTACTTTAACCCACCCAAAGTCTTTGAAGTAATTGATACTGGGTCAAGTTTGTAGTTGTGATCACCCAACTCTTCAATAAATGTCTTGTTAACAATTAACCTATCATAATCATGTGGGATATTAACAATGATTGACTCTTCGTTTGAATGTCCATTATAGTTGAATGCAACCTCACCAATGACTTGCGACGAATTCAATTGTCCATCTTTAAAAGTAGCATTCACAATTTCAGCAATGGACGAGTTCAATCCAATAGTGGCTTCTGATAAATTAAAGTGCTTGAAATCATTCTTTATTAATGTACCAGTATCTTGCCTCGTTAATGCGGCAAATGGATTGTTCAAATGCGAGTTTCTCGAAGATACACGTGGCGGTTGAACAAATGAATCTCTTATAGAATTGTTTGTTGTTGCAACAGGCAAATTATGGAATAAGTGAGAATCTCTCAGCGATGATGTATCATGATGAACCACTTTTCTTGACGGTGGGGGCTTTGGTGGAGCGGCACCCCCAAATCCAGTTATTGAAGAAGTAGCATTGGATGAAGCATAATCGCGTGGGGCAAAGTCATCAACACTAGGTGATGTTGCTGCAGCACCTTGTTCTTCCACAAATGCCGACGAATCATCATTGCTTGAAGCAATGGTATCAAAGTCTTTGCCATCAACTCCTCTGTCTCCTTGACTTGGTGAGATGTTACTTTCAGCAATTCTATCATGAGCATTAAATCCATTCTGTTCACTTCTTGGAGTTGTGGAGATTGGCTTGTCATCGTCACCGGCTTCAAAAGAATATTTTCCATCACTGTTTTGCCTTGCTCTCTCATTGGGATCAAGCAATCCACCGGTACCTCTAGCAGTTTGCTGTTGAGGAGGGTGTTGTTGGCTTTGAGGAGCTACAATTCCACTACTGCCTATCTTATCTGAATGACCAGGATCCAAGTTATGTCTCTCAAGCAACGACGATCTTCTACCAGTTGTCACATTATCTTCGCTGTCGTCATCGTCATCATCACTACCATATTTGACAACATTTGGTGAATCCGTTTGTTGAGGCAATGTCGTTACTGCTCCTCCTGTCCTGTCATGTGTTGGAGTAGCTGGCAATGCAGCATCTCTATAACTACCATGCTGTTGCAGCGATGCAAATGAGCCTTGTCTTGGGGCTGCAAAAGGTTGCGAAGACAAACCTGAGCGTTGTTGCTGTGGAGGAGGGAGTGATTGAGGAGTGAAATTTGACTGAAATCCTTGTTGAGGTTGTTGAGACTGTTGAGGTTGTTGAGACTGTTGAGGTTGTTGAGACTGTTGAGGTTGTTGAGGTTGCTGAGCCTGTTGAAGTTGTGCTGCAGGTCCTGGCTGCTGTGGCTTCAAAGGCGGGAAAGGGGTCTGCTTTTGTTCTTGTTGACTTTGAGGTTGAGCTTGACCGACATGAGATTGAGGTTGATTGGTGGAGGAGGTAGTGACGGCACCAGAACCAATAGCAGGAGAATCATATCTCTGTTCCCTACCAAAGAAGGATGATCTCGAAGTGTTGTTTCTAGACAATGGAGCTGATCTTGACGTTGATGCATCGGTAGATATAGATGCATCCTCAGCAATGGTAGATTCAAGCTGTGGTTGATGCTTATCCTTCTTTTTCTTTCTACCAAAGATGGATCCTACTCTTGACTTCAATTTAGACGGTTTCTTTGGTGATTGCTCATCATGGGCCCCTGCATGCTTGTCAAGTCGTCCAAGGGAGCTTCTTCTTCTTTCCTTTGCTGGCGATGATGCACTTGTGCCGGTAACAGCTGCAGCTGCAGCACCAGCACCAGCACCAGCAAACCCAGCGCGGTTTTGACCAGTACTTTGTGCTGGCAATTGGAATTGAGTGTTTTGCAAATAATCCAACTGGTTTTTCATTTCATTATCCAACTTAAAGCTTCCCAACAAGTAATTTGTTGAATTTTCGTTGTTTTTCACTTCTTTGTTCAATCTACCACTATTAAGTTGAAAATAATTCAAGACGACATTGAACATCAATTGAATTTCAATCTTTTTATAAGCTTCCAAGTTTTGAAATGCTTGAGGTGCTTTAAAGTTCCATTGGTACTCACCTTCCTTCGTTAAATGCTGACTAAGCTCAGTCAATTCTTGTCCGTTAATGGTCAACTCGGAAATCCGTACATCATTCTCAATCAAGTTTTTCAATGGAATGATTACATCTTGCTTTAAATTCTCTTGCAAGATTTCATTGTCTTTAAGTTCTAATTGGACAGCATTAACCAAGCAATTCCAATTACGAGGGAAATTGTTAAATCCGACATTGCTGCGACCAGCAATCTTTTTGGCTTCTTCAAGTAATTGTCGCAATGATGCATTGTGGGCACCGATTGCTGAATTGTAGTTGTTAAACCATGATACTAAATCCTTGTTTAATCCAGTGGATCCTGTTATGATACTGGGTAAGATGGCAGCAGCCTGTTGGGGTGATTTCGACGTTAATATAGTTGTAGCAAAGTTGTAAGAATCCTCCTCCATGTTGTATTGTTGTAGAAGTAGTATAGGGGTAATGCAAGATAATCAATCACTGCGAAAGTATATCCAAATTGGTTCTTAATGAGGGCTGTGATGGATAATTAACAACCGAGTGAGACAGTATGCTTTGCTAAACCTTTGTCTCCGAAGCAAATATAAACATGAGTGCGGGTTTTTGATGAAAATTGAAAGTTTATTGTTTTTCCTTTTTTGGTTGGTTGTATTTGATGGCGTGTCCAACACAATTTTGTATCCTGCTTTTCAGTTCTTAATTTTATCGGCTAACATGGAATAAATGGCTTTGACAAAATGGGTTAATTAATGACCAACTTCAATGAAAATGAATGAGATATGGATTGTAATACTTTGCAGAGTAAGGAGTGTTTATTCCTTGATTTTATGTTGAGTTGTTAAGAATTTCATACCTAATCTCAATTGCTAGCGTTTGGTATCAAAAGAGAGGAGTTAATAAGCACCAATGTTCAAAAAAGACAAATTCGTGAGAGTTTCCATAGATGCATATTTGAGCTGGCTTTTTCAAGTGGCTATAAAGGTGTACTGTTGACCGAGTCACGTGCAAATAAATATCGTGCGTTGCTGGCTACTATCATAGAGCAGTGAAGGAGGCTGAAATTGCCTGGAAATATCAGGGCCTATAAACTTTCTCACAATTCATTACTTAAACACATCGTAAAAGCAATTGAAGCTATTATATATGAAAAGATAGCCTATTGAAACGATCTTTGATCAACAAAGTCAGCAGCATAAAAGTTCAACCGTAAACCACAGATATTTATTTCCTGATTGAGAAATCAAGTAGCAAATAATCTGTCCAACCCTCTGGAGTGGGAGGGGGAATGAGGTCTCACGATAGCTACTACCTTTTCCCCGGTACCGGGCAGTGAGTACATACGTGTAATTGGGACAAAATCGATAAAAGATAAAAAGGAAATTGTTTCTTATTGTGTATACGAAAGAGTCTCGCCTATCAACAAAATATAACCACATGCATAGTCATTTCACAAATGTAATTTGTTCTAATGTGTGGCTTTACAATGTAGAAGGGGCTAAAGCCAAATTGTGCGTGCTTAACGAACAATTAGGGGCAACGGATATTAGCAGAAACGTTCCACGTTCGAACGTTAACCCTCACGCACACCATAGTGACATGTTAAAAAGGTGTGAGATTGCTACCTGTGGTTGAAACAATCTGAAGGCAATTCAAAACTTCAATCGCTCACGGACAGTAGTAAGCTTCTAGATCTCATTATCATTAGTCATTATCAGATTCATACAAGCTCCATAACAGCCTCAGCAAACTATTTATTTTTTTGACTCTGCTTCTACCGTAATCGATGAAAACTAATTTAGTTAAGATTGCATTAACGTAAAAAGAGCATTTCCTTTGGTTCTTGAATGAAACGTTTCGCCCTTCCACTACTTCGTATATCCTCTTCTCTTGTTCACAACAGCAGCAGCTGCAAATAGTTTTCCTGCATACTGCTTATCTCTGAAATGTAATTTATTTTTATGTTTATTTTATTGTTTTATTATTTTCTACAATCGTGCAATTTGATTGGACGATCTTTTTGCAAAAAAGACAAGAAAAAATCAAAAATAGATTAAAATCACATGGTAGCGCATATTATACTACAAAACCTTCCCGTAAATTGATAATGATTATAACAACGATGGGAATAGTATCCTCTTTACGGTACCAACTCATATCTGGCTAAGAAAAAAAAATTTAAAACTAGTACGTATGAAATGAGGAGATTTGGGGTTGCTTCACATGTGATATCGTCGATATGGGTAATGTAATAATAAAGAACGCGTATTCATTAATCTAATCTTTGTGCTAAATCTGTACAATGGGCTAAAAATTTTAAGCTTTTTGATTGTTGTTGTCTTTCTTATCTATAAAATTTCACAAGAGTTGGAAGAATGTAGAAATGGCGTAATGGAGTAATATAAATATCAAGCCAGATGTCTCCCAAATGTAGAACGTGACAAACCTTTTCTGCTATAAACTACTCATAATATATTAAAACAAACAAAACTCAAATAATGTCTGATTCGGGCCTTACAGGAACAGGCACAGGTGGAGATGTGTTCAAAGTCGATTTAAACTCACAATTCGATTCCGCCGATATGGCATGGATTGGAACGGCATCAGTACTAGTATGGATCATGATCCCTGGTGTTGGTTTACTATATTCAGGGTTATCAAGGAAAAAACATGCTCTTTCATTGATGTGGGCGTCGTTGATGGCAGCTTGTGTCACTGCTTTTCAATGGTTTTTTTGGGGTTACTCATTAGTTTTCGCTCACAATGGGTCCAAGTTTTTGGGAACTTTGCAGAATTTCTGTTTAAGAAATGTCTTGGGTGCTCCAGGGATTGTAACTACCGTTCCTGATATCTTGTTTTGTTTATATCAGGGAATGTTTGCTGCTGTTACAGCAATCTTGATGGTAGGTGCTGGTTGTGAACGTGCAAGGTTAGGACCTATGATGGTGTTTTTATTTGTTTGGTTAACTGTTGTTTATGGTCCTATTGCTTATTGGACTTGGGGTGGAAATGGCTGGTTATTCAACTTGGGAGCTTTGGATTTTGCTGGTGGTGGTCCGGTGCATGAAAATTCTGGATTTGCTGCTTTGGCTTATTCGCTCTGGTTAGGTAAAAGACACGATCCATTGACCCAAGGAAAAGTGCCCAAATATAAACCACACTCAGTTTCTTCAATTGTGTTAGGAACAGTTTTCCTTTGGTTTGGATGGTTTGGTTTCAATGGTGGGTCGACTGGTAACGCCAAGATGAGATCGTGGTATGCGTGCGTCAATACCAATATTGCTGCTGCTAGTGGTGGTTTGACTTGGATGTTTGTTGATTACTTCAGAACAGGAGGTAAATGGTCTACGGTTGGGTTGTGTACCGGAGCTATTGCTGGTTTAGTTGGTATTACCCCAGCAGCTGGATACGTACCAGTTTACACGTCGATTATTTTTGGAATAGTTCCTGGTATCATTTGTAATTTTGCCGTTGATTTGAAACAGTACTTGCAGATTGATGATGGTATGGATGTATGGGCACTTCACGGAGTGGGTGGATTTGTTGGTAACTTTATGACGGGATTATTTGCTGCTGATTATGTCGCCAAAATAGATGGCACTGATATTGACGGTGGTTGGATGAATCATCATTGGAAACAATTGGGTTACCAGTTAGCAGGTTCTGTTTCAATTGCCGCTTGGTCATTTGTTGTCACATCTATATTATTGTTGGCAATGGACAGAATTCCATTTTTGAGAATCAGATTACATGAAGATGAAGAGATGTTGGGTACTGACTTAGCTCAAATTGGTGAATTTGCTTACTATGATGATGGTCAAGATCCAGAGAATAGTCCCTATGTATTGGAGCCCATTAGATCAACTGATGCCATTAGAGATAAGTTGAGGACAGCAACTTCAACACAACAAAACGAACCAGGTGTTCAAACTCCAGAAGAAATTGATGGTGTTGCTCAAGCTCATGCTGACTCTGATAACTCCCACAGTGTTGAATCAAAAAAGTAAGGGCCCACCATATGAAGTATAATAATAGAGAAGAAGAAAGAGAAAATGCGTATAACAAGATAGAGTTATTAAAAGTGTATTAATTCAGTTCGTATAGTTGTAAGATTTAATGATGCATAGTATTTATCGTGAATTTTATTACAAAGTAAAACTTTAACGTAGCTTCTATTAGAATGATTCTGTATAACAATAAACATCAGGAGAGCCCTTTACCCGTCTTGCCACTTGACATTGCTCTTTGATCAAGTTTGCGAAGAATGGTGGCCCACAAGAAGCAATCGCCAACGATTTGTATGTTTTGCTATCAGCCATTTGTTGGGAAAGTTCATTTGAGTGTGATTGAATTATAGTACCAATATCGGGGCGTCCGTAAAAGACATTATATAGTTTGTTTTCAGTGAATTCGTACTCGACTTCAATTGTATCTGATTTGTGTTTGTTGTGACTGCTTGAACTGTTTCCTGAGTTTGTTGTTGCAGTAGACGTTGTTATTACTGTTTGCTCCTTGTCTATGCTTTGCCCTTTACTGTCATCACCATATATATTATTCTTGTTGAGTGGTTTCAGATTCAGTCCAATCGAATTCAACTCAAACGATACGGCATCACTAGACAGGGATGAATCGAGTTTAGGTTCACTTTCAATTTGGCACTCTTCAATAGAGCTGCAACTACTACCGGCGCCATTTTCTTGAGTGACGTAAATATCAATAATCAATTTATTTCGAGCCGAGTAGGTGAGCAACTGATCAAATATATGTTTAAACCAAATGATATTCTTCAAATTTTTTATTGCCCAAACAAATCTAATCTTGGGTGCAGCTGGACGGAATAAAAAGTCTTGTGCTTCATCTTTTGCTTCAATTTGTTGGAGAAGATCCAAACAAGTTGGGAAAGTGAATGCAGCACCGGAACCAGCACCAAAGAATACACATTGATCAAATGAAATAAATGGTTGGTGTACGGCACCATATGGCCCATGATACATTGTTTTGATACTGACCAAGTCATCTTCATGCTCATCGTGATCTACGTCTGCCAAGTACTTCAACAACTTCTTTGTGAATCCCTTTTGAACTCTAACCAACAACTTCATTTCATTCGACGAGGCCAAACTTGCAATAGTAAAAGGATGGTACTCTAACCATTTAATCTTGGGCACATTCAAATAAACGTGTTGACCTGCTTTCCAATTCTTGAAACCAAACAATTTGTTATACCATCTATCAGCGATATAACCTTCTTCCCTTATAGGGATGGTGACTTCAATCGTTCCGGAATCCAAAATTCCAAACGTACTTTTGCATTTGGTTGGCGAGTAGTGTTTATGAACATGAGCCATCACTTTACTCAAGACACGATCAATAACCAATCCATGCACTGAAACCAAGACGACAGCACGGTTACCAGTATTATGAATAAATGACATAAATAACATAATGAATGCAAACACCCGATGCTGCACGAGCCAAAATTCAAAACACCATTGACGAATAAACTTCATACTGGTCCAGGTTAACAAAAACAAACTTCCGTAAGCCATAAACCCAAAGATTTGGGGTGGGATAATAATCATGATTAAGAAATTGTTGGTTAACCAATAGTAACAACCCAAGGACAAGTGCACAGTAATCATTAACCACATCCATCTACTTAACCATTTATGTAAAAATTCCAATCGATCAAATTGGAACCCCGAAAACTGAGTAAGCAAATCGTGCTTCATTACCGATAATAACAAAATGGGCAAATTACCAACCCCAATACGAGATATTCTTTTAGAAATGGCATACAAGAACCCTTGGTAATCAATATCTCTAATCTCAGCAAAACAAAACCCAATATTAACCCCAACAAAAACGAAACAGAATAGGACTAAACTTGGCTGGTAGTAGAACCTTTTATTGAATATAGTGAAATATTTACAAGAAGTAAAACTATCCCATTGTTTGATAAAGGCAAAATACTTGTCGTGGGTGAGTCCTGTACTTTGTCTTTTCAATCGAAGGTATCTTGGAATCCAGTGGAATAGTAAACCATGTATGCCTAGTATAACTAACGTAAGAATAAATATAAGCCATTCGTATTTGTTGTTTCTTTCTTTTTCGACAAAATATTGTTGGTCAAATGGAACCATAATGTGTTATAGTTATTGCTATGTAGTTGTGATGGTATATGCTTTTCACATAAACTGATAACTATCTTTCTGATGAGGTACCCGTTGCTAATGAAGTATTTGTCTCCAATAGTTGTATTTTCTTTTCACTCTCGTATAAAACAAATCCAAGGTAGATGTGATATCCAGTTTAGGTTACTGATAAATGCCAAATACGTTTAACCGTTATACTCTCTAAATCTATCTCAACTTTTGCAAACTACAAGAGGGCAGATTATTTTGTATTTATTTAATTCCTTAACAATAAGGCAAAAGAAAACCTTAAAGCTCAAAAAGTAACAAAAGTGAAAAATATTCAAACTTGAGAAATAAAATAACCCAAGCCAATTTCAGCTAATGAAATGCTACTGATTGATCAGATTAAGGTTAGCATGGATCCTTGTTCTTTACGACAAGAATTGATTCCAGCCAATCTCTTTCGTGCAATCAGTAAGTTTAGGTTCACCCCCTTTCAAGCCAAAAAGGAAGGTCATATGTGAGAACTAAAAGAAAAAAATTAAGAGGTGATCCTTGAATTAACAAAGGTTTGCTTATTATTGCACATAGTCTTTTTAACTTCGGTATATGCGACTAATAGGTTTGATCTTGATGGCTTTTTTCAAGTTGTACCGAGACATATTGGTTCAAACTTAAGGTAAACAGTTCCTGTACTAGGGAGTTTGCAGATATCGGGGTCAAGTGATTGCAAAGTGGTGCCTCTGTTTGTGGATAATAAGGGAGAAATTTGTGACAGAAATTAAAGGTAGTAAGCAGATTTCTTGTTTAGGAGTTACATTCCTAGTACCTGTCACACTGCTTGTATGACTTAGATCTTGCAGTTGGAGTAAATCTAAAAAAAAGGACTGCAAGGTCTTTTAGCAACCTTACTTGATTGGTGGAAATATCGTTTTTCACGTTTATGGTGAAAAATGGAGTGTGCCAAGTACTTTGCCCATTTTAGATAAAACTTTAGCTGTTTGTGTTACAATTGGATTATTTTGTAGCCGCCTATTGTATTATTTTTACGTCGGCATACCACAAAAGCATTTTACACTATATACAGGATTAACTAAAATTTCTTATTTTTTATTTTTATTTTTATTTTTTTTTATCAATTTGATCGGACGAAACAAAGATGAAAATGCGGATGGGCATTTACGCTTCACGCCATTTCACAAAAAAAAAAAAGAGAGAGACAATAAAGGCTACAAACCATTTACATCGTATGAGAAACCAAAATTCTTCTGTCATTACATTCACAAAAGTAGCATACTAAAAATATGTGAGCAAAAAAAGGCTTTTAACTTTTTTTAGTCGTTTAGATTTTTAAACTTATATGTAAAATTGGAGCTCTATAGTGGGACAACTTGATCATCGGTCCGGCAGACAATCTTCCTCGGCAAATACCAATATTTGTACTCTAGTTGCAAAACGGAAACAAACTCTTTCAGAAAAGCCACTTCCAGCACATCTTCCATGACCCTTCCACTAGAAGACGCATTAATAATACATTAGGCTCTGGCTCATCGCAGGTCATTTGCAAAACTCAAACAGATCAAGATAAATGAAATACTTTAATAGCAGCTTTTCCTGTCAGCATAACCTTTCCAAATCTGCTCGGTAAAAGTTTTTTTTTTCATTTTTTTATTTTAGGTATTGTCAGAAGTAACCACTCCTAACCATGCTATTCATCTTTGCTTTAATATCTGCTGCTTGTGTTTCCATTGTAAATGCAGATAATTACGCTACTTACCCTCAAGTCCCGAAAACTGCTTCAATCAACGGGTTTGCTGATCCAATTGTGGATTTGTTACCTGCCTGTGCCAAAGAATGTGTCAGATATAGTACCAGCAATACACCCTGTCCCAAGTGGGATACAGGGTGTTTATGTGTTATGCCCCAATGGTCTGGGGAAGTTGCTGAATGTATTGCCCAAAACTGCACTGGCTCCGATGTTCAAAGTGCTAGATACTTGGCCACTTCATTATGCTCAACGGTAGGTGCTAACACCTGGATGATGCCTGGTTCTATTTCAACCATGTTATCAACTGCTGCCGATGGTGCCAAAGAGGTAACTACAATTTCAAGAGAGACGACTAAGTCGTGGGTTATTGCGTCTGGAAGCTCCGATACTAATGTTATCTCGGAGACAGCCTCTGCTGATTCGGAATCAGGATCTTCTGGAAATAGTACCAACAGCTCTACGTTGGACTCATCTTCATCGACAACCTCTGTTGCTACTAGCTCTACGTCAAACCTTGCCGTTTTACAAACTGGTAGCTTAGGAGGTGCCCTCATTGGTATTTTAGTTAGTTTACTTGTATAACTTTATCCAAATAACAGTCTTGAATATAGTTTGAATAGGTGCTCATGTTATGAACAATTAACTAGTTGGGAATTTGCATGAAATCAAGTGGAAAGACAGTTACCGTCGATAGTCTAGGAGTTCTTTAGTGTACACTTGCTTAATACCGTGGACTCCGTTACACAAAAAGAAACTGACATATGGACGTCCTAAAAGTTTTAGTAACCTTTTAGAAGTAAAGTTTTCCTCAAATTTTCATTTCAAATTACAAGAAGTGTAAATTGATGACTAAAATAGGTTCAAGAAACCTAGTCCGTACACTTACAAATTATATCCTTTGAGTTGTTCAACCAATGGTAAGCAGATTGTTTTACGTCCAAATTAGATGATGTGATTTCTAGGTGCACACCGCCCTCAACTTTGGCACCTCCACTGTGATACTGGTGTCCACTCTTATAACTTATCAAACAGGTATCGTTTCCATTTATTTATCAGATTTAAAACGCTAATCCACTTTATTCACAACAGGACAAGAAAAAAAAATAGCGTCTAACAATTTTAACAAAATTACATAATCAATTCAGTACATGTACAGTAATCGTAAATACAATTGAAGGGATATTATACATATATATATATATGTTGTACTTTTCCTAAAAGTTGTTTTCAAGCACAGATTCTTTCACAACTGTTTTCAGCCTTCACGTTTAACTTTCAAAGCCACCTCCACACACCATGCTATTCATATTAACTATTCTTGTTGTCGCCTTGGTATCCATAGTACAAGGTGCCGATAATTACGCTACTTACCCAAAGGTTCCCAAAACTGCATCAATAAACGGGTTTGCTGATCCAATCATAGATTTGTTACCGGACTGTGCCAAAGAATGTGTCAAATACAGTACCAGCAATACTCCATGCCCATATTGGGACACTGGATGTTTCTGTGTCATGCCCCAATGGTCAGGTTTAGTTGGTCAATGTATTGCTCAAAATTGTAAAGGTTCAGATGTTCAAAGTGCTAGGTATTTGGCCACTTCATTATGTTCAACTGTTGGTGCTAATACTTGGATGATGCCAGCATCTATCTCAAGCATGATGGCATCAGCTGCCGATGGTGCCAAGGATGTCACTACCATTTCCGGAAAGACAGCAATGTCATGGGTCACAGCTCCAGGAAGCTCAGACACCAATGTCATTTCAGAGACTGGATCCAGCAGCAGTGCTTCTGAAACTGACTCTAATGACGTTTCTAATTCCGAATCCTCAAGCAACAGTGGATCAGCCAGTTCAGAAGAGAGCTCAACTATAAGTGAAGGCAGCTCTACATCAACAGGCTCGTCATCCAACATGGGTGTTTTACAAGCCGGTAGTTTGGGAAGTGTCGTTTTAGTTTTGATCAGTTTCCTCATGTAAAGAGTTAGGTATATAGTTTAGCTGATAATGCTTTTGAATATATGAGTAAAACGATTTTGTTACCACCCAACACTACCGAAGAAGATATTGGAAGAAAGAACTTTTAATTAGGGAAGCGAGGTAACGGAATCTTTAGCCTGGTTGTCCCAGAGACTCGTTTTGTGACTTGCTTATGGCATGACTCAAGGTTTTATGCGCAACGTGATATATATCAGTTAATTTTCATATCTGTCATCATTTTAGCCCGCGAGAATTTGTTGTCGAGTTACAAATAAAACAGCTTTCCTTTTAAGGTAGATGTCATGTATAGTAGAAAGTCATATCCGATTCGGAGTAAATACATCCAAGAAGACTAGAGTTTATTCTAGCTGCAATAAAGGTATCGTACCGTTAGTATAAGCTTTTCTTTTAATCTTCTAAAACTGTCAACAAGAAGTAAAGATACATTTTCGTTTAACCCCGAACATCATGTTTCTTTCTCATCCTCTCTTGAACAAAACCGCAATGCATAAGACCAAAATTGCCGTTTTTGTTTCAATATTTTTTTTCGATCTTGACGAAAAGAGATTGCTTCATCTCATTCACAGTTGCAAAAACACGGAATGCAAAAAACCTCACTATTATTTGAATTACTGGTATAGGTGATGTTATAATACGTTTGCCTCTGTTGTAAAGTTCTACCTCGATTGATCATTTCCTATTTGGTATGTTTTGTCACCAGTTTTATCTATTTGATCAACACGACACAAACCTAGAAAATACACAAACGTGCATATTTACACAAACAAACTTTTCTTTGTTCTTTACCGATTTACGATAACCCCGAGAATGGGATTTAAACAAAGAGAATCGAATTATTAACCACTTACTAAGACACCACTTTACGGCGTTTCATTGTTTGTTACAAGAGAATGAGACTAGAAAGGCAATAGAAGCCTCTACCTTTGCATCCAGCCACTTACTTTGCTTTTTAATAATACTACAGAACTGCAGAATCGGAATTGCTACTACTCCTAAAAACACGAGCAGCTACTTTTGAAGTAAATTACCCTCACTTTCTGTTTAGTTTTGGAGAAGCTAACAATCTAAAGTTGTTTACCTTTTGGTTTTCTATTTAACTCCTCAATCGTTTTAGTTTGTTTCTTCTCATTGGTTGAATTTAATTCATTCTTAATATGCACACTAAGAAAAAAAAACTTTAAAGCTTTAAAACTTTAAATTTTAATTTTAATTTTTTCTTTTCCATTGTTGCAATTGTGTTTCGCAGTTGTCGCAGATTACCGCCAGTGTTAGGTAAATTCGATACACAAATAAGAGAGAGCAACACAAACAAATGGAACTTGGGAATACAATTCAACATTAAAAGGATTAAGGAATACAAAGCCAGGTAATCTAGAAGATCAGAAACAAGAAATAAAATTCAAAGAAAGTAAGCAAGATGCACGACTACAACCTCAGCTCACTTTTTTTTTTTTTATTCTTTTCTTGTACTGGCTAAAGTTTTGTTAGAAAAGTATGGGCTAGTTATAATTTAACTTTCCTTTACAGACGTGACTACAATATATTACATTAAATTAACAATTCCTTGTACAACTACAACCTCAGTATTCTACACAAAACTTATCTGCTTAATTTGTGTCCAATTGGGGGACATACCGGTCTAAAAATTCTGCACTATTTTAGTGTCCGTTTTAGCTTCCTTTTATTCTTCCACTTTAGTGTCATTTTATAATTTTTTTACTGGTCACAATTTTTCTTTTCTTCCTTCTATTGTTATATCTTGTGCTACGATACAGTTAAGCTTTGTTTATTGTTTAAAGGGCATAAATTTTCGTTTAATCTTGTTTTGTTACTTTCATCGGGGGTGTTTTGGGTAAAGGAATGAAGGTGGCTTTAATCTCTTGTGAAATTCTCATTTTGCTCTTGTTTCCAATTCGGAGATGGAAGGGTTTTGGTTCTGTTTCTTCTCTAACCAATTTATTTGATCCGATACTGCCAAGCTTTTGGGCATATAAGCCCGCCAGATTTATGCTTTTTCATAAGAAAATGGCCGACTGCTCCATTTTCACCTTTGTTTTAGTTGCCGTTTTTGGATATTCAATTTCCCAATTGGGAGGGTACTATGTGAGAATCGCCAAACCCTCTGAATCTTTGGCCCATCTTTTGGTTACAAAGTAAAAGGGCAGGGGTTATATTGGTCAGTCAATAATTCCCAAACTGGAAGAACCGGTTACCAAGAGTCAACAACCGAAAGCAGGTGAGAAAGAGCTATACTACGACACAGATTTTACAATTCCAAGTTCGGAAACAACCCATATGTTCCTTGGCTCTTTTGAAAAGTTCCAGAACACTGCTACAAAAATAGTTTTAGACATAAGGCTTTTTATTTTGTTTACAATTTTTTGCACAACTCTGATGTACATCTAAAAACTCAAATAGATTCAATTGACTTTTTTACGATGAAACCAAATGTATAAATACACAAGATATTTTCTTAGCTTCTTCTTCCATCAATTATTTTCTTTCTCCATATTCACCGAAACGATAATATTTTATTACACTTCACTCGTTAATTAATCAAATCTTAAACAATGACTACTACCAATCAATGGGCTACTTATCCAAGTATCGCCAAGACTGCTTCAATTAATGGTTTTGCTGACAGCATCTACGACCTTGTTCCATCTTGTGCTCAAGACTGTTTGAAAGAAAGTACCGGTTCAACCCCATGTCCATACTGGGATGCTGGATGTTTGTGTGTTATGCCACAATTTGCTGGTGCCATTGGCGACTGTGTTGCTCAAAACTGTCAGGGTTCTCAAGTTGTTTCATTTGAGTCATTGGCCACTTCAATTTGTTCATCAGCTGGTGTTTGGGAGCCATACTTTATGGTCCCAGCTTCAGTTTCTACTGCTTTGAGCACCGCTGCTGCCGCTAATGCTGAAACCACTCCAGCATCAACTGCCGAAGAAGAAACTACTTCATCTACTGCTGCTGAAACCTCAGCCCCAGAAACCACTGCTCCAGAAACTTCCACTCAAGGTGAATCATCTGCTCCAGCCCAAACTTCTGCCCCAGAAACCACTTCTGTTCAAGCATCTTCTGCTGCTGCATCCCAAGGAGAACAGCAACAATCAAGTGCTGAATCCTCATCATCCGTCCCAGCAGAGGGCGGAAGTAGTGCAGGATCTTCAGCTTCAGCTTCTGTCTTGACTGCTAACGGTGCTGTCATCCCAGGTGTTGCTATGGGTGGTGTCATTGCTGCTTTGGCTGCTTTGATCTAGTTCATCTATTAGAGAGCTGGGAGTTCGCTTCTTTTACTTCTGACTAGTTGTTTAATTTTAATAATATAGCTCCTACTACGAAAGCATATCTATGTGATGTTTAGTTTAATAAAAGCTTCTGAGGTTCACTTTAATACTGATTGTAGTGACCAATTTTCAGTGGCCGAGAGGTAATCTTTGGTTGCAAAAACGAAGTAAAACAAATTTGATAAATTGGCCAACACTTGGCAAGACATGATTTAGATGCGCGTTTGTCTCAATGAATAAGGAAAATGTAAGGGCTACTACTGACACCTAAAAATTCAACAAATTTAACTACTATCTCGAAACCAAATTGTGGTCCGGCGATTTGATTTTCATTTTTCTTGATTTTTTTTTCTTTTTCTTTGCAAATTATTTTGTTTTGAAAATGGGGACAAAATAATTTTTTCAATATTATATTCGACACCTAAATCTTTGAATGCTTCGCCATACATCAGACTGATTTATCTGATTAGAATCTAATCAATTATTTTAACGATATGTTTTAGGTAGCCACCTAAACTTACATATGGCCAACTGGAATGAGTCAAGTAGCACACGCACCACCTGTCAAACGACATCACTTTAGGAAAACACAATAACAAGCGATTTTAAAGGTAAATATTATATTTTGCTCAATCTACCGAGGCTACGGATTAAGCTTTAAATTGATTCCACCAATTAGGCAATAAACTAAGAGAAAATGGAAATATCCAAGAACTTTTTCATATAAATAGTCGTTATATAATATTCAACATGTGAGTTTTGAGCTGTTTGAAGCCTTGAACTCAATTACTCAATTGAAGTACTCAGTAAACAAAGTATGAAGTCCACTTACTTTAAACCATTCTGCTATATTGGTATAAATAGGGGCTACTTTTCTCCTTTCCATCAAGTGCATTTAATTCCTGTCATCAAAGTTAACACCTTGTCGATCGCTTTTACCTACCAAAGTTTATTAATCTAAAAAATCAAACCGAAATGGACGCTCTTACTACAATCATTGACACTGAAGCTGAAAACCCATATGCTACTTTCCCAAGTGTCGCAAGAACTGCTTCAATCAATGGTTTCGCTGACAGAATCTACGATCAATTGCCAGAATGTGCTAAAGCTTGTATGTTTGAAAGTACTGGATCTACTCCTTGTCCATACTGGGATACTGGTTGTTTATGTGTCATGCCTCAATTCGGTGGTGCTATTGGTCAATGTGTAGCTGATAACTGTCAAGGTGATGCTATTGGTAGTGTTGAGTATTTGGCCACATCCATTTGTTCAAGTGCTGGTGTTTGGGATCCTTACTGGTTTATTCCAGAATCTGTTTCTGAAGCCTTAGCTTCCGCTGCAGCTGTTGTTGTTGAAGCTGAAACAACTGTTGCTTCCACTGAAGAAACTGCAGCCACCAATGAAGCTCAAGAAGGTTCATCAGTTGACACAGGTGCTGAACAACCAGTTGAAACTGGAGAAGCGGAAGAGGAACAAGTTACTGAAGAACAAGCTGAAGAGGAACAGTCTGGTGAAGAACAAGCCCCCGAAGAACAACCAGTTGAAACTGGTGCCCCCGAAGAGGAACAAGCCATTGAAGAGCAAGTTGGTGAAGAATCGACTACGGAAGGCGAAGCTGAAATCACTGAAGCTCCAAACGAGGAAGAAGGTGTTGCTAATGAAGAAGGAGAAGCAGAGGCCGGAGAAGAATTGTCCACTTCAATCGACGCTGGATCCAACGCCATTGGCGCTGAAGAAGCTTCCTCAATCGCATCCGAATTAGCAAACGGCGGTGTTGCCAAGGGTGTGGCTATGGGTGGTATTATTGCAGCTTTAGCCGCTTTAATTTAGGAGGATGTTACATCTCCCCTTACTTTGTTTCTGTTGTGTTTTTTTTTTTTTTCATATCTGAGTTTTATTTTCGGTCTAATATCCAAATAATGAGTGCTTTTCAGTGCTTTTGCTAAGAGCTTTGAAACACAAATTAAGCCAATATTCCTGCTATGTATCTAGTAATTAACATTTTATTCGGTTGTAGTTTTATCTTATATACTTTGTTCTCTCTTTGACGAGAGAAAGCTTCAATAAAATTAAATCACCAAAGAGGCGACAGTGAGGTTGTATCTAAATCTTTGTGCCAAACACGTTGGAAAAGAATAAGAATACCTCGTTCCTGGTTTGGAGAAAACAAAGAAGCCGTATTGGAATGGAATGTGATCTGCATTGCGGCCAATCCGTAAATGTTTACGAGTACAATTGATGAAAACAATGTAAAACTATCGTGTTGTCGTCTAAGTTTTTACAGACATAATGAAAATTTGCGATAATTCTAGTTGTCAGTTTTTTTATCTTTGAAAGCTTTTCTCCCTTCTAAATATAGATGGAAGGGTCAACAAAAGGTGTTTTACTAGAGAGTATATGCATGGTTTATGAGCATACACCTATGCGTATATATATCGCGTGTATTGCATAGCGCCTTTCGAAATGTATGGATATACCTTTCCCAATGAGGTTAAATTCTAGATCTCACAAATAAATAAAGATTCGCATCTTTTTTTTTGTTTTGTGTTAGAGTTGGCTTCTTCTGCATAATTATTGTTAAAATATGTATGTGTGGATGTACACGTATTTTTTCCATAACAAAGTAAGACGCGAAATTATTGAAATTACATCCACACATACATACTGTATGGAATAAACACCAAGACAAAAAATGATTCTTCTATGTACAAAACACAAGACCAAACCAAAGGGTCGAAAGATGAAGCATAATAATAACAACAACAACAACAACAACAACACAAGAAGACGCCAAATCTTACATATGTTCATACATTTACGCTCGATTGGGAAAGCAGCTACCATACCATCAAACAATTATCATTATCACACAATCTACTGAGAGCAAAATTCTGTCCTTTCATCAGAAAAAGAAATCCACATCATACACATCTTTCATCTTCACCATCTATCAACAACAACAACATTTAACACTATCACCTATTCACATCGTCGCATCATAGTCAGTCGTTACTCCCACCTAAATACAACACACACACACAAACACACACATAGACACACATAGACACACAGAGGAAGTAAACTCATACACCCCTTGTTAATACTCCACCACATGAGAATTAGAACAAGACAATGCTACAACTCTTGCTACTAAGACTACTACTTCTACAGGTGATACACAATGTTTCAGCATCAATATACATGGGATTTCCCTTTGATGAGCAGCTTCCAAATGTAGGAAGAGTTGACGAGGATTATACATTCACTATGGCCAATTCTACCTATAAATCAAGCAGTAACGGAGAAATTACCTACCAAGTATCAAACCTACCCAGTTGGCTATCATTCGATTCTGGTTCAAGAACACTAACCGGTAAACCCAGTGAATCAGATGTTGGAGAATTTGATATTACAATCAAGGGCACTGATCAAAGTGATCAATCAACCTTGTCCAATAACTACACAATGATTGTGTCAAATGACACGGGATTACATGTCAATTCCGATACTAGTGTATTTCAACAATTGGCCCAATATGGTAATACTAATGGAGACGACGGATTAGTGGTTAAACCAGGAGACAAAATCAGTTTAAAGTTTAGTAAAGACACATTTGAAAGTTATTCGTCAAGCCAACGTTCAATCGTGGCGTACTACGGTAGATCAGCTGATCGGAGTTCATTGCCAAACTGGATTTCTTTTGATGGCGAAGAATTGACCTTTTCAGGTACCGTTCCTCATGTTACTTCGGAAAATGCTCCATCGTTTGAATATGGATTTAGCTTTATCGCAAGTGATTATTACGGTTATGCTGGTGCTTCAAGTGTTTTCAAAATTATCGTTGGTGGACATCAATTAGAAACAGATTTGAACAGCACGGTCAAGATTAATGGTACTTTTGGACAAGATGTTGACGAAGTGGTGCCCATCACGTCCCATGTTTACCTTGACGGACAATTGATTTCCAAGGATAACATATCTGAAGTTGATGCTGATGACTTACCATCTTATTTGTCATTTAATGATGCCGATTATACAATTACTGGAAATTTCCCAAACACTTCAACATTTGATAATTTTTCAATCACAGTCAGTGACACGTATGGAAACACTGTTGATTTACCTTATTCATTTAATGCAATAGGCTCCATTTTTACAATCAACTCACTAGATGATGTTAATGCCACCAAAGGTGAATGGTTCCAGTATCAAATAATGAATTCAATCTTCACCAATGCTAATGAAACTGAAGTGAATGTTAATTTTGATAAATCCAACTGGCTTTCTTACCATGACAGTAACAAAACATTGAACGGAATAACACCAAAAAGTTTTGACAGCTTAAAAGTCACAATCGAAGGTAAATTAGATTCTGAAGATGAGGAGAAAAGTTTCAGCATAAAGGGGGTTAACGAACATATCACGTCCAGCTCATCAAGCTCAACTTCAACTTCAACGTCAATGTCTTCTGGAACAGCAGGGGCAGCAACAGCTTCTGCTACTGATGATTCAAGCAACAGTAATTCCGCTTCGGGTGCATCACACAACTCTAACAAGAACCGAGATTTAGCCATTGGACTTGGTGTTGGTATTCCAGTATTTGTCATTTTAGTTGCTGCGTTTATCATATTCTGTTGTTGCTACAAGAGAAGAAATAGCAAACAAGAATCAGATGACGAAAAGGGAACAGTCACATCAGCGACAACACAAGTGCCAGGTTCGACTTCAAGTGGTGGCAAAGCAGCCGCAGCTGCAGGTGCAGGCGCAGCAACGGGAGCTATGTCAACTTTCCCTATGGATCCAAAGAATGAGTCGCAAGTCAATTTAATGAAATTGGAGGGAGTTTCTGCCAATTCCTCATCGTCATCCTTAACCCACGTCGATACAAATGAATCATTTTATGATACTCAGGAACAACCAGTACTGAAAAGTTGGCGAGCAAACCTCGTCTCTGATGATAAAGCAGTTATCACACCAGCAAATTTGACAAGAAACAGTGACGCTTCATTATCGACCGTTAATACCGAACAATTGTTTTCCGTACGATTAGTTGAAGACCATTCACAACGTGACTCAGAAATTTCGTCTGCAAAAAATGCATTCATGAGTAATAATTCACTAAATGCCTTACTTCAACGGGATAATTCGTCACAAAATATTCAACGTTTGGATTCGGATGGAAATATTGTCGAGTATGACACATTGGCTCCAACATCATCACCAGAACGAATGCCAAATAGATTGCCTCACTCAACATCACAATTGGATATTGTCCCCGAGGAGAACTCTAGAGATATGTCAAATAGAGAGGATACTACGGGATCAATTGGCAATTTGTTACATAAATTTGATCGATCATCCTCGGGATCCTCCTCTGAAGACAATAATGACAACTCATCGCCCTCACCATCGCCCTCACCATCACCACAACCGCCTTTCACCATGGGACAATCGCAATCACCTACATTTTTATTTGAATTCAATAAACCCGAATTAAAATCACCACAATCGGATAATTTTCTTCTTAATGACCCCCAACAAATGACCAATAACCAGAATACCGCAAATAACAGCTACTTATCACCAACATCATCGCCTACTCGTCAAAGACATTTACTTTCAACTCAAACGCAAAACAACAACCAAAACCCTCATCAGTCAATCCTCACCCTCGATTCAATATCATCAGAGAAGTTCATTTACGATGGTAGATTGCGCCCTGTTGACAGTTTATCACCGGTGAAGAATTTATGTACCAGAACCAGCTCCGGTTCGTTATTAAGTGGTGGAAATGCCACCGCCACTGGCAATGATCGTGAAAATGGAGGTGCAACATTGGTTGATTTTACAAGAAAGGCAAGTTTGAGAGACTCGTCTTATGAGCCCGACCATACTCACCGTGAAGAGTCTGCCACTTTGCATCATGATGATAGTGATTAGAATCAAGGTACAAATGGTTTAATGGATGGTGTTTTAATGTTTACTGTTTGATTTATTCGCATTTTGATTGATATTTTGGGTGCCAGATTGCTAGGTTGCCAGGATGCCGTTTGATCTATGTTTTTGTTTGACTTTTTGTTTTTGATTGTCTTTTTTATGGGAGTTAAGACGTTTAAGTTTTTGTTGTTTGTTTTGTAATATTATCATATCAATCCTTTTATTTTAGTTCAATAGTTTCCAGCTTAGTTGTACATTATTATTTTATATTGAAATAATCAATACATGTACCGAATACGAAAACAGAAAAAGATAGCTGTATACCTTGGGCGAAGATTATCTGCTTTTACAACAGTGTTCTTTGGTTTTGCGTTTTGCAACCGACAAAGGTTTCTGTTCTAGATCTTTTTCTTTTTGTTGGGTAAACTTAAGCGAGCAGGCGACGGAGGAGAAAGTGAAAGGATAATCAAAAATAAAAAGGCTCTGATTGAAGATGGTTTCGCTTAGATGGACTAGTCTCTCGGATGCTAGTTATGTGTTACAGTGGAACCCACATGGACTTTGTTTCAAGATAAATGGTAGGTTGTTGGGGTATGAGTTTGTTGTGCAACAGATCGGACTACTATTTTACGAGAGGAGATAGATAAGGGTGATAATAACACAGCCATTGGGTATGCAAATAAAGACGACGGTGGGGGGTGGGAGAGGGCAACGTGTATATCAACTATTTACTCAACATTTTTGACGACATAAATGTAACAAATATGTGATAAATTTTGTTGGTGAAGCTTATTTTCAATTTTGCAGTCAATGAATGAGGAGCTTTCTGTTCTACCCCTCTTTTCTGAGTCCTCGGAGATTGCAGTAACTAATATTTTGATTTTGTTCTCGCCTTTCCTGTACACCCGGGAGACGGCCGTTTTGTATTGAAATACACGACCTTCTTACAAAACACGGAATTGGATGCATCGTATAAAACCCAGCAACCACATTTGGCAGATATAAAATAACGTAACTTAGCACCTGATTCCACAAGGAGTATAAACATCAATTGTCATTTTCTTCAAAAAAACTGTTTCTACTCCTACCACGCCAATTGAAAAGATGATTAGGTCTGTACGCATTGCTCGCCCTTATATTAAGCACTTTCCAGCAGTGAGAGCTTCAATTGGGCTACATCTTAGATTCAATTCCCAAGCTACCAAAACATCGAGTAGCAAACCCAATAATGCCAAATTCCACAAGCCTAAAGAACCTGGTGATGCCGAAGCTGGGTCTCAGGAGCCTTCCGAGGCTGCCGATGCTGCTGCTACTATATTGGCTGAATTGAGGGATAAACAAATCAACCCCAAAAAAGCCACTTGGCTTGAAGCATTGACGGAACAGGAGAAGTTCCAAGCAGAAGGTAAACGTATAGATTCGTTTGTTTACAACAACCCAGTGACTGACAAAGTTGGTGAAAAGACAAGAGCTGATTCGTTTTCATATTTGCTTTTGCCATTCAAGGATGATCAATGGCTATGTGATGCATACATCAATGCTTTTGGTAGATTACGTGCCGGTCAATTATTTCAGGATTTGGATGCATTAGCCGGGAGGATTGCTTATAGACACTGTTCACCAGCAGAGCCAGTCAATGTTACTGCCAGCGTTGATCGTATTTATATGGTGAAAAAGGTTGATGAGATTAGTAAATTTAATTTCGTTTTAGCTGGATCTGTTAGTTGGACTGGTAGGTCAAGTATGGAAATTACTGTCAAGGGGTATGCATTTGAACATGACATCAAGGAAGAAGATATAAAGATTGACACGTTGCCTTCTTCTAATGTGTTTTTAACTGCTAATTTTACATTTGTTGCTCGTAATCCAATCACTCATAAATCATTCCCCATTAATCGTTTGTTGCCAATAACTGAACAAGACTGGGTTGACTACAAAAGAGCTGAAAGTCATAATGCCAAAAAGAAGTTAGAAGCAAAGAAAATGCATATTATTGAACCTACTGCTGAGGAATCAAAAGTGATTTATAACATGTGGAGAGCTACACAATCGAGTGAAAATGTTGATAAAGTCAATTCAGCTAACGCAATATCGTTTATGAAGGATACTAAACAGACATCAACTTTGTTTATGCAGCCACAATACCGTAATCGTCACTCATATATGATATTTGGTGGGTATTTATTACGCCAATCATTTGAATTGGCTTATTGTACCGCTGCAAGTTTCTCATTAGCTGGACCAAGATTTGTTAGTTTGGATTCAACTAATTTCAAGAGTCCTGTACCAGTGGGATCGGTTTTATCAATGTACTCGTCAGTGTCGTACACTGAACACTTGCATGATTCGACTGAAACAACAGAGATTGTTAAAGAGAATGCGCCATTTACTTTCCAATTGCCAGCAATGAACAAGATCAGCTCTAATCCTGATGCATTTTTATCGGAACCAGGTACAGTTGTCCAAGTTAAAGTCGACACTTTTATCCAACATTTGAACTCGAATAAAAAGAAAGAAGCAGGAACGTTTATCTATTCATTCTTTGTTCCTAAAGAGACCGTTAGTAAGGTAGAAGGATCGGAAACTCATGTGGGATATTGTTCAGTTGTGCCACAAACTTACTCCGAAATGATGACTTATATTTCTGGTAGAAGAAGAGCTCATGACACTGCGCAGTATGTGGAGACTTTGCCCAAGGCAGAGACTTAGTTTTTAGCAGATAATTCTGTAAAGACGTAAGAATTAATATATAACATTCGATCGATATTGAAACTAGAAGTAAAAATGTAGTAGAAGAATCGCGTATACATTTAAGAACCTAAGCAATGAAATTGTATAAACACCCCAAAACTTTCAACCTGTTTGTTGTTTGTGGTTGGGTTTGTTGTTTCGGACTTTAATCTCCTTTCGTGTCTCATCGGGCACAAAATAATTTAAAATTGTTCGGGACTGTATATAAATACTCCGGACAAATGACGCCCATAGTTTTATTTTCCTACACACTTGGCCCTGTAAAGAGAAGTTTAGCCATCAATAGGGTGAATAGACGATAGACCAAGTACGTGATCTGCCAAGAGAGAGAGAGAGAGAGGGAGGACATAAGCTAGGTTAATGATGTTTCTACATGTAACTCAATTGGTGTAAATCAAAAATATGTACGAATTGAAAATGGCTCTCTTTGTGTTTGTTGAGAGAGACTTTTTTTAGAACTCTCTGTCTGTAGTATGTCTCTGTCTCTCTCTCTAAACAAAACAAAAAAAAAAAACATCAAAACCCAAAATCCCAATAAAAAAAAACGCAATTGAATATTTTACCATCTGAATTTTCACCATCATCAACCAGTATCCCCAATTACATATTCTACACATCAACCAACTTAACCAGCTATGGCTCCAATAACATCTTCAGTCGCAAAGACTGCTCAATTAGCTGCACAGGCTGTCAAATACAACAAAACTCCCATTCACAAGTTGGGTCAAGCGCAAGCAATGAGAATGCAATTCAACAACAACACCTCAAATATACTCACTTCAACCCGTAACAACAATTCCAAATCTGTCCAACAAGAAATGACTATAAGAGACGCCTTAAACTCCGGTTTAGCCGAAGAATTGGATCGTGATGACGATGTGTTTTTAATGGGTGAGGAAGTTGGTCAATACAATGGTGCTTATAAAGTAAGTAAAGGTTTATTAGATAGATTTGGTGAAAGAAGAGTCATTGATACTCCAATCACAGAAATGGGTTTCACTGGATTAGCTGTTGGTGCTGCTTTCCATGGATTGAAACCAGTATTGGAATTTATGACATTCAATTTCGCCATGCAAGCCATTGATCAAATCATCAATTCTGCTGCCAAGACCCATTACATGAGTGGTGGTATCCAACCCTGTAACATTACATTCAGGGGTCCAAATGGTGCTGCTGCTGGTGTTGCTGCCCAACATTCCCAAGATTACGCAGCTTGGTATGGTTCAATTCCAGGTTTGAAAGTTTTGTCGCCATATTCGGCAGAAGATTACAAAGGTTTGATTAAGGCTTCTATTAGAGATCCAAACCCAGTGGTATTTTTGGAAAATGAAATTGCATACGGTGAATCATTCCCAGTTAGTGAAGAAGTACTTTCATCGGACTTCTTGTTACCAATTGGTAAAGCCAAGGTTGAAAGAGAAGGTACTGATATCACTCTTGTTGGACACTCCAGAGCAGTCAAGTTTGCTATGGAAGCTGCCGAGAAGTTGAAGCAAGATTACGATGTTAGTGCCGAAGTCATCAACTTGAGATCGATTAAACCATTGGATGTACCAACCATTATTGAATCCTTGAAAAAGACCAACCATTTGGTCACTGTTGAAAATGGTTTCCCTGCATTTGGTGTTGGATCAGAAATCTGTGCTCAAATTATGGAAAGCGAAGGTTTTGATTATTTGGATGCTCCTGTTGAAAGAGTCACCGGTTGTGAAGTCCCAACTCCATATGCTAAGGAATTGGAAGACTTTGCATTCCCAGATACTGAAACTATTATGAGAGCTTCAAGAAAAGTTTTGGGTTTATAAAGGATGGCGGCACATATTGAAGCAAAGTATAAAATGTGTATAATATGAAAAGACATCAGAATACTAAGTAAACAGCTTGTGGAAGTTTAGTAACAAATTGTGTAAAGAAACAGTACTAGAAGGAATGAAAGTGCAAGGCTTTTGGGCTATTGTTTCTGTAGAGAATGGCTTTTCGCAAGGCTGGATTCGATAAACTCCTTTGTTCCGCGTTTCAGCATTTCAGCGTTTTCCGTTCAATTTTTTTTTCTCTCCAAAGGACACCTCAAAACAACAGTTGGCTTTATCAATTAACTTCTCCTCCACCCCCCTCACGTCAATCGTTTATGATACTCGAGTAATATCTTGCTATGTCTGAAAAACTGAGCTATCCATTGCAACTTGATGGCTCACTTGAAAATACCCTCAATTATCGCCATGCCGCATTTGAAGAGGAGAATGATGGATTATTACCAGTATCTAATCAAGACATCAAACTAAAACCACTTAAAACGCCGAAAAAGTCTCTCCAACCATCGCAGTCACAACCGCTAGCTCCGCGTGATAGGAAGGCATTCTTGATACTTGTTCTATTATACTTACTACAGGGTGTGCCTGTTGGATTGGCATTTGGCTCAATACCATTTATTTTGAAAAGCAAATTGACATACTCGGAAGTAGGCATTTTTTCACTAGCAGCATATCCATATTCATTAAAATTACTATGGTCACCTTTTGTTGATTCAATGTATTCGAAAAAATTTGGTAGAAGAAAATCATGGATTGTGCCGATTCAAACCATATCAGCAATTATTTTGATGTATTTGGGGTATATTATTGATTCATTAGTTGACTCCCCAAAGCAACATTTGAATACGATTACATTTTATTTCTTTGTCCTTGTTTTGTGCTGTGCTACTCAAGATATAGCTGTTGACGGATGGGCGCTTACTTGCTTATCGC
This sequence comes from Lodderomyces margitis, assembly GCF_024628925.1. NCBI lineage: Eukaryota > Fungi > Ascomycota > Pichiomycetes > Serinales > Debaryomycetaceae > Lodderomyces > Lodderomyces margitis. The sequence continues at coordinate 79,907 of NW_026261739.1, forward strand.
CAGAAAGTTTATCATATGCATCAACGGCACAGACAGTTGGTATAAATTGTGGATATTTCTCCAGTTTTACCATTTTCTTAGCATTAAGCTCGCCCGATTTCGCCAACAAGTATCTACGTAAAGTTCCACAAAGTCAAGGATTATTCACATTGGGCCAATATTTGACTTTCTGGGGATGGATGTATTTGATCATCACGGGAATAGTTTTGCTAGTGCCCGAAGATCCACCCCATTTGGTGGATATAAATCGAGACAGAATGGCAAAGGAGAAAGGAGTCCATAATACTAATAAATGGATACAGTTACGACAAGTGTTTGAATCAATGTACGAAGTGTTGAAACTACCCAATGTACAAACCTTTGTTGTTATTTTATTGTTGGCGAAACTAGGGTTTCAAGCAAATGAAGCAGGAACAAATTTAAAGTTGTTGGAAAAGGGCCTCTCCAAGGAAGACTTGTCAATTACTGTACTTATCGATTTCCCGTTTGAAATGATTTTTGGATATTATGCAGGACGTTGGTCAACAGGGAAGGCACCTTTGAGACCATGGCTCTGGGGATTCATTGGTAGGCTTGTTGCTGCTTCATTAGCACAATTGATTGTATATTTCTTCCCCCTGGATGGCCAAGTGACCAAAACGTATTTCTTGATGATTATATTACAGCATTTACTTGGATCGTTTATGTCAACGATTCAATTTGTTTCCCTTTGTGCATTCCACACCAAGATTGCTGATCCAGCAATTGGTGGTACTTACATGACGACATTGAATACATTATCAAACTATGGTGGGACTTGGCCGCGAATTTTTATATATTTCTTAATTGACAAGATTACATTGGCCAGATGTGATTTAGATGCAGGTCGTCATATTATGATCAAGTCAGAAGAAGAAAGAGAACAATGCACCCATGCTAGGGGTAGACTAGTCATGATTCGTGATGGATATCTATATACAAATGCATTGTGCATAACTTTGGGGATTCTTATTTTGCTTTGGGTTAAGAAGAAGGCAACTTATTTGCAAAGTTTACCCAATAGTGCATGGCGGGTGAAGAAAGAGTAACAATAGTTTATAATGAATAGTTTCAGGTGTAGCATTATCAACTTAGACTGATTTAGGCGTAGATTAACATTTATTTGATTTTTTTTGTCAACAGTAAATAACGCGTCAGGGGTTTGAAGAACTTCACAACCAAGGGGGAGTTAACCATGAAATGGTGCTAACAAACAACATAGAACAACAACCACATTCGCGTCAAGACACACTCACGTCATCTATTCCTACATTGGATGAGCTCTTGTTCAATTCTACATCTGTGAATGATAGTATCCTTGACTTCCAATCTGCGCCTAGTTGTCATGGCATGTACATCGTGATTTCATCATTAATTGTATCTAATTTGAACCAGAATAAGCCAGTTGCTATAATAGATACGCTAAACAAGTTCCCATTTCATTTAATCAAGAGCCATCCTCAGTTCAAACCAGAGTTCAAGTCAAAAATTACCCATTATGTATGTGATTCATTTGCTAAATTATATTCACTAATATCAACAAAATCAAACTTTGCTAATGATTCATTTATTATTGTCAACGAGTTTCACAGTCTATTAGAGTTTTACAAGCTCGAAATGACCATGTCTTATGAGGAAACCATTCTTAAGAACTATATCGACAACAACTCAACATTGATCAATAATAAAACCAACCGAGCCAATGACCCAATAACCAAAATTCCACCGTCATCAGACCTACTTAAAGTTAGCCCCATTTCCAAATATGAATCTCATGTTAATTTGTTGTTTCGCAATCTCAATAGCATTCGCACTGGTTCAAACGTAATGATATATCTACTAGGTTACCTTGAAACCAAATATCGACCATATAAGATAAGTAATAACGTTGATGCATCTCAACTATCCTATAGCGAAAAGGGAAGAATCATACTATCACCAAGTACAACCCACAAGACATGTACTACCAAGCTTCTATTTTATCTAGACTGGTATCATAAAACACCCCATTTTTTCAGAAACTACCCTATCGATGACACGCGTCAAGTTACAATCAACCAAGCAATGCTTAAATTGATTAATGCCGTAAAAGTGGAGGTTAAATCAGAAAAACTTAGTCCCATTTATTTCGATATTGATGATGAATTCTATTATGATAATGAAGAAGAATTCAATGGGGAACATAAAATCAGAGACTTATCAGAAACTGTGGCTGAAAGCTATCCAGTTATTTCATCATCGCCCAATGTCGATGCATCCATAATTCACGTCACTAGCAACGATTTAGGAAACACCAGCAGCTCTAATGATTTTGAAGCGGTTGCAAGCGAAGTGATTGAAGAATCAGAGGAAGAGATTGCAATTCTGTATGCAAGCGCTACCAATTCCACTAATGGTATCGCATCTGCTTAAAAGCTCATCTCGTAAAAAAAATGGAAAATAAAACATCACACGTACTCCTTCAAGCTTTATCATCAAAGATACACTCTAAAACATGGCTACAGTAGTACCGCCACCATCGAAAAAGCAAAAAAGAGAAGCTCAGCAAGTGAGGGAAGTGAATCTTGTCCCCGATGACGTACCTAATGTGCTAATCAAGTTTCAAGCTTCGGATACTGGAGAATCAACTGGTGGATCAATTCGGGTGCCAGGAGGTATCACAGAGAAACAATTGGAAGAATTACTTAACAACTTAAGAGGCGAGAGTGACGACCCTGTACCGTATACTTTCTCGCTATTACATGAAGAAGAGGGGAACAAATTGGTCGATATTAGAAATAATTTATACGAATCGGTGTTGAAGCCAGGTATAAAGACAACCGAAGATTTTCTCACCTTATTATACACACCAAGAGCTGTTTTTAAAGTTAAGCCAGTGACTCGATCAAGTGCAGCCATTGCAGGTCATGGATCTACCATTTTATGTTGTACTTTTGCTCCAAATGATTCGGGGCGCATGTGTACTGGTGCTGGAGATTCGACGGCACGGATATGGGATTGTAATACTTCTACTCCAATGCATACTTTACTGGGACACACAAATTGGGTTCTCTGTGTTGCCTACTCGCCAGATGGAACCATGATTGCCACGGGTTCGATGGATAACACTATAAGGCTATGGGAAGCCAGTACTGGAAAGCCTATTGGAAAACCATTGGTTGGGCATTCAAAATGGGTCAGTTCTTTGAGCTGGGAACCTTTGCATCTTGTTGCTTCTGATGTGCAACCTCGATTAGCATCAAGCTCGAAAGATGGATCGGTTAAAATATGGAATACTACATCACGAACATGCGAGCTTACAATGAGTGGACACACAAACTCCGTATCTTGTGTTAAATGGTCAGGATCAAATATTGTATATAGTGCTTCACACGACAAGACGATAAAAGCATGGGATATTTCTGCTGGTGGAAAGTGCGTACAGACTTTAAAGAGCCATGCTCATTGGGTCAACCATCTATCATTGTCGACTGATTATGTGTTGAGAAAAGGTGGATTTGACCACACGTCAACCAAGTCATCAAAGTACACTCCTGAAGAGTTGCGCAAAAGAGCCAAAGAACAATACGAAAAAACTGCCAAATTGAATGGTGTAATCAGTGAGAGGTTAGTGACTGCCAGTGATGACTTTACAATGTTCTTTTGGGAACCACTCAAGTCGTCCAAACCAGTGTGCAGAATGACGGGGCATCAGAAATTAGTCAACCATGTTAGTTTTTCACCGGATGGAAGATATGTTGTCTCAAGCTCGTTTGATAATTCGATCAAATTGTGGGATGGTATTAGAGGAACATTTGTTACCACGTTACGAGGCCACGTTGCGCCAGTGTACCAAACTGCATGGTCGGCAGATAATAGGTTATTGGTTAGTTGTTCCAAAGACACCACGTTGAAAGTTTGGGATATTAGGACCAAGAAATTGAGTGTGGATCTTCCGGGACACGCTGATGAGGTGTATGCTGTCGATTGGAGTTTGGATGGTAAAAGAGTGGCTTCAGGTGGAAAGGATAAAATGGTTAGATTGTGGTCACACTAGTGGGTTTTTTACAATGTGTAGAAGTCTTGAAGTAATATAGCTCTGCATTAATCTTTCCATCTTCTCCTATAATTTACACACTTTTAAGTCATTTGGTTTGATTTTCTCGGCTTGGAAAAAAAGAAAAAAAAATGAAATTGTCAAGGGCAATGCCAGATCACCAAATCCGAACGAATTATTTTACTTATTTTTTGCTTTTTCCTGTTTTGGAGCAGCAACAGGAGATTATCATACAAAACAGAACAGACTAGTAGCAATCATGGCGATAGTAAAAAGAGGTGGTCGTACAAAGGCTAAGCAGCAACAGGCACCTGCAAAAGTGAATGGCCTGAGCGGAGGAGGAATTAAAAAGGCGGAATTTGACGTCACCAAGAAGAAGGAGGTTGGTGTGTCGGATTTGACGCTTTTGTCCAAGATAACCGATGAAGCAATCAACGAGAATTTACACAAGAGGTTTATGAATGACACGATATATACTTATATCGGTCATGTGTTGATTTCAGTCAATCCGTTTCGTGATCTTGGAATATACACTTTGGAGACGTTGAACAAGTACAAGGGAAGAAACAGGTTGGAAGTTCCGCCACATGTTTTCGCCATTGCCGAGTCTATGTATTACCATTTGAAGTCATATGGAGAAAACCAGTGTGTAATCATTTCTGGTGAATCAGGAGCAGGTAAAACCGAGGCAGCAAAGCAAATTATGCAATATATTGCCAATGTGTCGGTTGATACTGACAATGCCGAGATTTCAAAGATTAAGGATATGGTATTGGCCACAAATCCACTTTTGGAGTCATTTGGATGTGCCAAAACTTTGAGAAATAATAACTCTAGTAGACATGGTAAGTACCTTGAGATAAAATTTAGCGAAGGCAATTACCTGCCAGTGGCTGCTCATATCACAAACTATCTTTTGGAAAAGCAAAGAGTCGTTTCTCAAATAACTAATGAAAGGAATTTTCACATTTTTTACCAATTCACAAAACATTGTCCTCCTCAATATCAACAACAGTTTGGAATACAGGGCCCCGAGACTTATGTCTACACTTCTGCAGCTAAATGTATTACCGTAGATGGTATTGATGACGGAAAGGATTTTAAGGACACTTTAAACGCAATGAACATCATTGGTTTAACTCAAGCAGAGCAAGATAACATATTCAGAATGTTGGCCCTGATATTATGGATCGGTAACATTTCCTTTGTGGAAGATGAAAGTGGTAATGCAGCAATCCGTGATGACAGTGTGACCAATTTCGTTGCTTATCTCTTGGATGTTAACCCTGAAATACTAAAGAAAGCGCTTACCGAAAGGACTATAGAAACCTCGCATGGAATGAAGAGAGGATCCACATACCACGTTCCATTGAACATTGTGCAAGCCACTGCCGTGCGAGATGCTTTGGCAAAAGGTATCTACAACAACTTATTTGACTGGATTGTCGAAAGAGTGAATTTATCATTAGGTGGTAAGCAATATCAATCAAACAAATCGATTGGTATCCTTGATATTTATGGGTTTGAGATTTTCGAGCATAATTCGTTTGAACAAGTTTGTATCAACTATGTGAATGAGAAGTTGCAACAAATTTTCATTCAATTGACATTAAAGGCTGAGCAAGATGAGTATGTTCAGGAACAGATCAAATGGACTCCTATTGATTATTTCAACAATAAGGTTGTTTGTGATTTGATTGAAGCTACCAGGCCACAACCAGGGTTATTTGCAGCTTTGAATGATTCGATCAAGACTGCACATGCAGACTCAGAGGCTGCTGATCAAGTGTTTGCCCAAAGATTGAGTATGGTTGGTGCTAATAATCGTCATTTTGAAGATAGGAGGGGTAAATTCATCATCAAGCATTATGCAGGTGACGTTACATACGATGTGGCAGGAATGACTGATAAAAACAAAGATGGTATATTGCGCGATCTTTTGGAGTTATTGGGAACATCTTCGAACCCATTTGTCAATGAAACGTTGTTCCCACCAGATTTATTGAATGCTTTGATCGATACCAAGAAGAGACCGCCAACTGCATCAGACAAGATCAAGACCAGTGCAAATGCTTTGGTTGATACGTTGTCCCAGTGTACTCCTTCTTATATAAGAACCATTAAACCCAACCAAACTAAGAAGCCTCGCGATTATGACAACCAACAAGTGTTGCACCAAATAAAGTACTTGGGTCTTAAGGAGAACGTTCGTATTAGAAGAGCAGGATTTGCTTACCGTTCTACTTTCCAAAGATTTGTTCAAAGGTTCTATTTGTTGTCACCCGCCACAGGTTATGCTGGTGACTATATATGGCATGGCGATGATCTTACTGCTGTGAAGGAGATCTTGCGTTCGTGTCATATTCCTCAGTCTGAATACCAGCTTGGTACAACGAAAGTTTTTATAAAAACCCCGGAAACATTATTTGCTTTGGAAGATATGAGGGATAAGTATTGGCACAATATGGCCGCCAGAATCCAAAGAGCTTGGAGAAGATACATCAAACGCAAAGATGATGCTGCCAAAGTTATCCAAAACGCATGGAGAATGAAAACACATGGAAACCAATTTGAGCAATTACGAGACTATGGTAATGGCTTGTTGCAGGGTAGAAAAGAAAGAAGAAGACTATCCATGCTTGGATCACGTGCGTTCATGGGAGATTACTTAGGGTGCAACGATAAAAGTGGATATGGAAGATTTGTTGTTAATCAAACGGGAATCACTGATCGTGTGGTATTTTCTGGAAAGGGAGAAATATTGTTGTCGAAATTTGGAAGGTCTTCAAAGAGGTTGCCTCGTATTTTTATACTAAGCAAAACAAGTTTGTACGTCGTGGCTGAAGCTTTGGTAGAAAAGCGATTGCAATTGCAAAAGGAATATGTCATTCCTATCAACTCCATCAAGAATGTTGGGTTATCGACCAACCAGGACAATTGGGTTGCCATTTGTTTACACACCCCAACAGCCATGATTCCTGATCTTTTCATAAACTTGGATCTCAAAACTGAATTTATCACACACTTAAAAAAATTAAACCCTGGATTGTCAATCATTATTGGTCCAACTATACAGTATCAAAAGAAGCCTGGAAAGTATCACACAGTCAAATCCGTGGTTGGATCTGGACCACAGATTCCTCTCAGAAGTGATCTTTACAAATCAGGAACAATCACAGTCAACCAGGGTCTTCCAGCAAGTAGCAAGAATCCAAAACGTCCTAGGGCAGTCTCAGGAAAAGTTGACTATAGTAAATATTACAATAGGGGTACCAGAAACGGAACTTCTAGCTATCAATCAAGACCAGCAGCTACCAGACCAGCACAGCCTTCATATTCTCAACCCGCACCTGCACTCGCACAGCAACACTACCAACCTTCGGCACCGCAACCATCATCTCGTCCAGCTTCTCAACCAGCCACTCATTCAAGAAACCAATCACATGATGGTACTTCTTTGCAAGTGGCTGCAGCTCAAGCCGCTTTAGGTCAAGGAAGCGGCTTCAACAATAGAGCACAACCAGTCCAACCCACGTCTCCAAGGAGGCCAGTCGCTCCTTCAAAACCCGCCAAGAAAGCTGCTCCTCCACCACCAGTAAAGAAGGCGACGTCTCCTCAACCGAAAAGGAATGTTGCATCACCTCCACCGCCACCACCACCCCCAGCGTTATCGAAACCCAAGTTTCCTACTTACAAAGCCATGTATGATTATGATGGTTCGGTAGCGGGCTCCGTTGCATTGACCAAAGATACAATTTATTACGTGACTCAAATCAATGGCAAATGGGGATTGGTCAAGACGATGGACGAGTCTGAGGAGGGCTGGTCGCCAATTGATTACTTGCAAGAATGTTCACCAAATGCAAACAATGTCTACTCAAACGCTGGTGTATCAGTTCCTTCGAACCCAGTGAGTACTGCTAGCTCCAATACTAATACTACTCAAGCCACAACAGCACTGAGTGGTAGCTTGGGAAATGGGTTAGCCGATGCATTGAAAGCTAAAAAGACGGAAGAGACAACATTGGCAGGCTCGCTTGCTGATGCATTGAAGAAAAGACAAGGTGCTACCAGAGATGATAGTGATGTAGAGGATGCTGATGACGATGATTGGTAGGGTTATTGTAAACTCTATGTATATGTTTTGTAACTTTGACTAATGATAGAAGTATTTTTTTTTAAAAAGATAATGTAGTATTTTTTGAGAGAGGGGGGGTCGAGCCTACTCAGCAGTTCAAGTAATCATACACTCTATTAGAGAAAGATCATCTATAGTTCTAGTTTGAATTTTTTTGTAATGTCTATGTGGGAATGTCAAAAATTTTGATTTCCTTTTTATGCATTGTTGGCACACGAGAATGCACGATCAACAGTTCCATTTGCATAAGCCTCAACTGTTGAAGATATGGCTCCATAAAGACCACCCACACAAATAAAAAAGGCAACGCAGATGCAAAAGATTGACAAAACAACAGTGAATTTGTGGTGATGAAGTTCACCCCACGAGTGTTTTATCCAAGTAAGCGTCAGATCACGCTCGTGATGTTTGTGATGCCCAAGTTCGTACAATGTTAAACAAGCGGGGATGAAAAGGGTGAAGGAAGTACCAACCAACGCCCCAGTTAAAGCTACTAAATTGTTGAAGAAGGGGATTGCACCTGCAATGATAAAACCTGCAGCACTAACAATAGCTATCATTCCAAGCCAAGTAATCCAGTGAATTTTGGTGTTACTTTGCAAATGTTTGGTGCCCCTAAGAATACGTATAAGGGCGTATTTTGCCGCAAGGTGTGCAGTGAAAAACGAGGACCAGAATAAACCTGGAAGGGCGATACCATAGGCGATCTTTTTAAGCAAAACACCAGCGGAGCCTAGAGCAGGGGATGCAACGTATTGGCCAATTTTGGCGTAAATCATAATGGCAAGAACAATGTAGTTGAACATTACCAACGCTTGTCCCATAAGAAGTGACCTTCCATACTGCTTGGGGTCCCTCATTTCAGCCTGTATTGAAAAGAAAGATGCTGTTCCACATAATGAAAAAAATTGGATGGCAATAGCAGAGGCCACGGTATTGAATCGAGCACCGCTGGCTGCGACTCTAATCATTTTATTGATTGGCTCGCCCTCTGGTGCTGCAGCGGGCACTTTCTGAGTAAGACAAGCAATAGCAACAATCCACACAGCGAGAAGAATGCTTGACATGGCAAAGTATCCCATGAAGGACAACACTCTCATGGTTCTAATTGAGGCACCAAGAATGAACGAGACCACTGCACCGACAACCACCCAAATGACAGTGCACACGGCATGTTCTGTGATTGAATTGAACGCGATGGAAATGGTGAGCAAAGCTGAACCATAGCAAAGAGTGTAAAAGAGCCAAAACCCCCAGCCCATTACTTCACGTGCCACACTACCAAACAACATGTACGCGGCATCGTCGATACAGTAAATATGTGGGTGTTTATTTCGAAACTTGCCAATGATGAGACCAGTGTATGTACTCAACAAACACAAACAGGTGAGTGAAAGCAAACCTGGCAAAAAGCCTAAAGCATTCAAAGTGCTAGGCAAACCAAGTACTCCTAATCCCAATTGAGATTTTGCAATCAAAATTGCTGCTCCATACATACCAACACCGCGAAAGTTTGGGCCCTCTTTGGACACCTCAAAAACTTGACTATTCTCTGTTTTGGCCAAGGATTCGGCGTCTAAGTTGTCTTCAGAGGAAGATGACTCTTTGTTCTGTTGACCATGGTTTGCAATTTCTTTTGTATCAGATGCAAAAATTTTAGTGCTGGCAGGCTCATTTGAGGTCATTTTTGGACGAAAGGAGTTGAAGGTGGCATATAATTCAGAAAATAAATACAAGGACAGACAGGAATATTTAAACTCAACATCAGGCCAAGATGGTGGGAGGAGAATAATATCCTGGAACCGCCGAGAAGATGGAGACAAAGAGTATACAGAGTATTTTTTTTGCATAAACATACATATCAAAAGGGAATTTTTTATTTATTCAAATAATACCAAGAAAACTTTTCAGAGCTTGGAAATGATGTATAATTCGAAGTTAGATGATAACCTGCTCAACTGATAATTTCGACCGATTTCAGGTATGATCACAAGACATAATATCTTATATATACGAAAGAAATGCATGGCGGATCTGTATTTTTTTACTTTAAAAATAAAGGTATCTGAACTAATGATGATTTTAAAAAGACACATATTCTTGAACTGAAAGGGGCTGTCTTTGTATATGAAGAGTTCCTAGCGGAGCTTGTGAGCAATTTTACAAATTTTCTATCTAATATCTCTCCATAAAGAAGGGTGGTTGTACTCATTGCAGCCATGGCGTCATGAGCTTAACCAGGTATGATTGGGGCCACTGAAGCTTGCGCAATTATAGACAGGTAGAAACTGATGCACCCTCAGTGGCTATTTGATCCAACATTAAGCAGCTGTTTATTTCCAAAACTGATACCCATTCTCGTATTGTGGCCTGCACCAACAGGAAAATTGGCCTTGAAGGTAGAAAAGTCGATAATCTCAAGGTTGGGTACTAATGTATGCCTTCGATTCCCAAAGTGCTGCTGAATCAATCCAAGTTGAAAATATGATGCACAACTTTCGCTAAAGTTTGACACTTCTGATATCAATTTTCACCTTTTTGGATTAACCAGTGTAATAGGCTATGTAAAAGGCATCAGTAAAAGCTGCTTATGAAGACTAGCTTTATTTCTTCTTACATAGAGTAAGTAGCGTTCCCTTCTGTGAGTTAAAAAGTAACTTATTATTGCAAAAAAACTAACTTAAATCCTGGAGAATAAACTGGAAGCTACTCCAATGCCTCCAATTTAACAAACATTAGTCCGAACTGCTTATATCTCTCTTTCAACTCAAGTGGGGTAGTAGTATTATTGAAAGTCTGGAATTTTAGGTGGTGACATCCTGCATGTAACTATCATAAATGTAGAACAAAATATCCAAGTCGATTTCAAGGCGAATTCTTCAAATTCCAACTAACCCATTAAGCCCCCAGAACAAGGATGTCAAGTAAAATCAAAAGCAGGAACAGACTACTATCGTCACATAAGAAGTCACTGTTTACAAAATTATCAACGAAGGATGAGTTGTTGGTTTTAAAATATCTGATGGACCGCCCGAGCCTACCTATATATTCACTTGAAGATCCATCCAGAAATGACGTTCCCGGCTCCTCAAAAGGTAATGGAGATGGAGTCAAGGACTCTTTTATGTTAACGTATCCAGACTATATACCATGGAAGGACCATACCCAGACGATAATGGGGAAACGGTCTCCAGATCATCAGGAACCTGACAATCATAATTACTTGAGTAAAGGCTACTTTGAAGCTCCCCATGTTGGTAATGAATACCATTCGGGTAGAAATTTGGTCCTGGCTACCTTGTTCAAGTCTAATGAAAACTGCTTGTCTATTGTTAATGAATTATCACAGTACCTCACGAATGCATACCGGACAAGAAATGAGAATATAAACAAGATACGATTCAATTCGGGCCACTTTAAGATACCTCAAAAGGTTACACTCACTGCAACTAAAAGAGAAAACTGGCTCAATGACTTAAGCAATCCAAATATGCTGTTAAAGAAGATTGGCGAGAAAATTCCTCATGGTATCAGAAGTAAAGTTCTTATTGATTCGCTTTGCACAAGGTCTACGCCAATAGACAGAGCATTGTGGTTTACAAAATGCGTCTTGTTTAGTGAACTTTTAGCATTGAGGCGAAAGTATCAATCGAAGTTACCACCAGACTCCAGTTCGCCGGAAAAGTTTGAATTGCATTGGCTACAAGAATGGACTCAGCAGGTCGCTAGCTATGTATTCAAAATGGCACAAGATATCATGCAAACTACTGATGGTGCAAAGAAGGACACCTATATGAAAAAATTGGGCTACCTTCGAGAATTGATTCTGTCCTTGTATGTGGAAACCTTGTTGGACAAGACCTACTTTCTCTCATTAATATTAAAGCCACTTAGGGATGGATTTCCGACTGATTCTGACGCAGTTAGTGAATTGATAAAGATGCGGCAAAGTGATGAGGCGGAAGATTATGATGCTTCTATTCAAGAAGATCTACAATGTGATATAAATTACTCTCAGCGGTTTGGCTCATTAGTCTGGATTAAAACGTTCTGGAACGACATTATTGGTATCGACTACTTGGCAAAAGAATTAGGTGAGCTGTTGTTGCTCAACTACTTCTATATAACAAAACTATCGCAGTACCCAAAATGGTTCTTACCTGAGCACTTGAGAGACAATTTAACAAAGTCATTTAGTGACATGGTGGTTTTCCTTTTCAAGTACAACACAAACGTTTTTGTTATCCCTAATAACTGGGCTATAACTGGGGACTCGTTGGCGACTATATTGTTACAGGAGACGTTTACTATGCATTCGAGCGAGCTGAAAAAGATCACCGACCAACTTGAGTTGATCAACTATAGAAACGAAAGTTTAATCATTAACATGAGCAAGCATGAAACTGCTGCAGAGTTGTCAAATAACAATGGCCCCCCAAAACCCATCGTTCCAGTCTATGGAAATGCGCAAAATTTTAGCAGCGATAAGAGATACAGAGGAGCAATGGGCGGCATGTTTAAGGTCTTGCAGGATTTGGATCAACTTCGATTCAATGGGAAAATTATTCAACGATTGCAACCTCGCTTAGGTAATCAAAACAATGACAATTGGAAACAAATTTTGAGAACTGTACTCTTCTGGTGTGTTTCTCCCTGGCGATACAGCGAATTTCAACATGAAAATATATTGGTTGTGTGCAATTTTTTGAAAAGAGCTTTATTTGCTCAAGCCGACAAGACGACAAAAGTGGAACTTGAGAACGAAATCTTGGAATCTATATTTGTTATTATAGAATCGGAAAGGGGATTGGTTGACAGCAACAAGCTATATATTTTGATTAATGAGTTGTACCAATTAAAGATTGTTACCATAGCTTCTTATATAAGAAAGCTAATTGCTTCAGGTGTTTTTTACACGACACCGGGCGAACACTCGTCTCAAGAAGATGGTGGTACTAGCACTCAAAACCACCTTCAATGCTTGATGAACCTTCCCGTCTTAAACAACAGGCAATGTGATAGTATCTTACGAAAATGGACTACCGATGGCCCAGATTTCAAAGCCACATTTGACTTGATGAAAGGTCAACTTCAATCAGAAATATTAGACAGGGTTTTCACCAACAGGGAAATCATTCTAACTCATCAATTTGAAGACAATTGGAACTCACTTCGAGTTGGATTAAAGTTCTTACTCGTTAATTGGTTGACAGACGAGTTCAAGGAGAAACTCACGTCGACACCAAAACTTATTGTGTTAACACCGGATGCTCTATCAAAGATGTACAAATTTTATGCCATTTCGGATAATCTTCCCGTTTTTTTCAAAATTGTTGTCCAAGCAATCCTCAGGAATGAAAGCAGAATGGCAATCTTGTATCTCGATGGACTTTACTTTATTTCAAGATTGATTATGAGACATTTCAAACTCATAAAGCAATTTGCCGACTCATCCAACAGACCTACTGTTGCAAATCTTTTCCGCTTAGTAATTCAGAGTTACAAAGATTTGTGCCAACGAGAATTTGTCTTGTATGATTTTCACCAAGTTTGGAATTTCGTTGATTCGGTTACTGAAAAGGACGAATTGCCTTGCCGGAAACGCAAATGGGACGCTAGGTCCAGTGCTCCTCAATTTGGAATACAATCGGTGCGAAAAGATACTTATGAAACACCAATGCAAATACAGTCGGTTGATTTGGCACTAGACCACACTCCACGGTTAACAGACGCCTATAGCTCAGATGATTTCAGAAACGATTTAGCAGCATTGAGGTCCCTGAAAACTATACCTTTAACTGAGGCTGAGGTGAAGGAACTTAAAGGAATCGTGGGGGCTGATGATCCCGAATCCTACTTAAACAATTGGTTTCTTAAAGTAGATTCAATTTCTGAAATTTTGGAGGTGGCTATTGTAAAACTTTGGAAACACCTCACAATTGGTGTTGACATAGATAAGATGAGTAACCTCATTCGATCCGTTTTGCTTGATGTTTTGAATTCAGATCGTGGATTAAATCGGAAGGTCCTCATGATCAAAAAATTGATAATATATGATATAATTTCATTCTGCGATTTTGTTTCACTTATGGACTCAAACAAAATGGATGCTGACTTGTTGCTTCACCAAATGTTGTTGGAACCCAACTTTTCGGATAACTCAGAACTAAGTGCTTCACAGTATCAACTTTTCAATATCCATGTACACTTTTTCAAAGACAAAAACAAGCAGCAGTTTACCAACTTGTTTTTGAGTGGCTTAAGAATAGGAAATTTGCAGAGCAGCGGTTATTTTATTGAGCATAGAGAAATGTTGAAGCGGTATTTGAGCCAAAATCTAGTTACCCATGATCAGTATATCTTTAACGAGCTATTTGCAAAGATAAGCCGAGAAGATTGCTTCGAGTTGTTGAATCTTTGCTTACATCGGTCAGGAAAGACATCTATTGTGTCACTTTCTGATTTTGAAAAGAATATAGAGGAGGTTAATGAGTTTAACCTACCATTCTTCCAAGCGTTGCTTTGTGTTGTAGCAAGAGCCATAGATACTGAAGACAAGGCTGCCACAAAGGCTAGATGGGAAGAATTCATTACAATCTTTTTAAACAAGCCTCGGTCCATAGAATCACCTGAAAGCTTCATATTTGGGGGTTTGTTCTTTAGAGTTCCTTGGGAGCATAAATTGATAGTGATGGAGATTCTCGAGGAGAAAATCTTTACTCAGACCTCCATTGACAATACATCAATAACATTGTCGGTAAACGGAGTTGATTTATCCAGGATTATTACTGGATTTCTTGATATATTCTTGTCCAACGCGGTTAGTACCGTTGACTCACCTAGGTCATTTATTACTAACTTTACAGAGTTGTTAAGCAAAATAGAGCATATCATCAACAAGGAGATTCCTGATGAATGCCGCAGCACGCTCAATACCTTCTTGTCGATAATTTTAAAGGTGCTTATCATACATAAACCTTCCCTTTGTACTTTCATCGCAACTAACCTTAGCGATGAGTTGGTTAACACTTTTGTGAAGAAATTGACTCATATTTTGAATTCGAGGTATATTAAAAGTGAAAATGAAAAATTGAGAGTGCTCTTTCATGATCTTTTGCTTTTAATGAAGAGCTCTGTGACTGAGAAAGTTACAGAATTAGTTGAACAAAATTTGCTTACTTCGCTTGGATCGCCAGAGCAACAGAGTCCAGGTGGAAATCGGCACAAAGAATCAACCATGGTTGAGCTGACTGCAACCACATCTCAAGTGCAAAGGTTATTTGACATTCCTGAACTCGATAAAGAAAACCCGTTCAAGGGTGATTTCAATGATGGATTGGTAAGCTGTGCGATAATGCTTGGCAAGGAAGATTTGGTCCATGGCGGAGACTCCAATCATATTAATGATAATAACCTCAAATTACAGATTCCAAAGTCGGATGCATTAAATATTCCTGCCTTTGTGGGAAACATTTTAGGCAACGAGAAAACCGAGGATCAAGATGGCGCAACCTCGAAAGTTTGTGTTCGCCCTTTCAAGGTCAGAAGCTACGAGTTGTTAGAAGATACTAGCTACTCCCTAAATGATGGGTGTATTAACTTGCTGTTGTTTGACGCCTATGTGGCAAAGGCAAACCCCCCATAGACAAGAAAGTTTTGTGTTCCTCTCTCTGTATAAATTTTGAATAACCACATTAAGTTCGAGAAATATCTCTTTGTGTAATGAAATTGTTTGACGTGGAAATTTGTTTGAACCTTTTTGTTTTTATTTTTCTTCTTTTTTGGCATTCGATACGTGAAGGTTCTGTTCCACTACATTGAATTGAGTCCAACGAGATACTACTAGCAAAGAGATGAATCGAGAGCAAGAACTTGATGAGGTATCGAGTGTTTCCTCTGAAGTTGGAGAAACAGTACCTCTCCAGACCATACCCCTGATCATTGAGTCGAATTATTCCGACCTGAGTGCAGAAACACAAGTAAATGACGGACAAAAGGCCAATCAGCAAGAGAAGCCTGGGGACTTGAGCTTCTTGGCCAGCGCAAACTTCTCAACCGAGTCCTTAAACGACAGCCCCCGAGATACTGCTTTTCAATTTGGCAGTGTACAGATGAGTCCATCGGCGAGAAAGTATTCAAATTCTTCACTCAGCAACTCACCAAGATTATCCCATCCGAGCCAACAATCGAGGTCAAGACCTTTATCGGCATTCCTTTTGGACTCGGGAAACTTTATTGCTGAGGATGAGAATGCGCTAGCGTTTGATAACACGCCGAGGTCCAGGGACTCCTTCACTTTTGGATTAAAAGCTGAACACAGCCCCAGTTATCATGATCGGGAAATTCTGCAATCACAGCCGTACTCTGCGCTGCTGAACATTCGTCCCCCTTCTCCAACGAGGTCAACTTCTCCTGTTAGGACAAACAGGCACTATAGATCCAAATCACCGGTGAGAAGATCTTCATCTCCAAAGAAACTGAATCCTTTCAACTTCCAACCGCAAGAGATAATGCTACAAAACAATACGTCAAATCAATCGTTGCAAGTAAAGCCTGCACACAGAAAGGGTCATAAGTACAAGCACTCTTCGATGTCGATGAACTTATTTCAAGAACCACCCCCAATGAGTGCAAATGAACAGCAGTTGAGAGCAATCCCTGACCTGTATCCGGTACCAAACTACAAAGAGGCATTGGCATCTGTCAGCAAACATCAAAAATCGAGACTATTTTGGGCATTGGGCCATTTTAGTTTATCTATTCTCATATTTGTCATTGGGTTCAAATACGGATTTGGATCGCTATCTACATTGGCCCATTTAGTATTCTATGACTCTTTGGGGTCTTTATTTATTGTACTAGTTGATATTATGTCAAATTTTGAAGTTTGGAATAGCTCTTCAATCGCTTATCCTTTTGGATTGGAACGTATTGAAGTATTGGTTGGGTTTGCATTAAGTGCCTCGCTTTTGATGCTTAGTTTTGACTTGTTTAGTCATTTCTTTGAAGAATTTATCTTGTCATTGATATCTCATGATGAGCACCTGGACCATGAACACTTGTCGCATCATGTACACGAAGGACAAGGAAATTCAACTGCTAATTGGATACCTTATGAAATGATATTGATACTTACGCTAGTGGTGTCGTTAATTTCCTCCAATTACATCCTCGCTTACGATAGAATAAATGAAATGTTGACCACCAATGAAAGCACTGCCAAGAGTAACAGTTCAACAATTGGAAATATTCGTGGGAATGAGAATACATTGAATCTGCGTGTGTTGAAAGTTTTGGAAGTTTGGAGGAATTATCCTACCCATATGATTACAGTCACTTATGCATCGTTTCTCATCATACTTCCATTGATCCCGGAGACTTTTGTTAAAGAGTTGGCTTATGATGTGAATAAGTGTGCAACCATACTAGTGGCATGCTTGTTGTTTTACAATGGTTGGAACTTAGTCAAAACATTAGGCGGCATATTACTCTGCTCATTTCCATACTCAAATTATGAATACAACGTGCTAAAGTCTAGAATCAAGCAAGATATTTTATCATTGGAATTCTTTAGAGAGGGGTTCCTGATTGACAAGCTATTTATCACAAAGTTTAATTACCAATTGTACGTCATTGGAGTATCGATCAACATGAAAGGTGCCGATTCGGATGAAGAAGTGCGAATGAGGTTTGAAGTAAACAGAATTATACACCGAGAGATACAGCTGTTGGATAATGGTAAGAGAGCACACACATTAGAGGTTACGATTGACATTAATAGATTTTAAAGTATAGGATTTGTGTATACACAAAACAGATGAAATTTTTTTACAAATACGGTAATCCTTCTGACTCATTAACCGCGATGATCATTTA
Source organism: Lodderomyces margitis (assembly GCF_024628925.1). NCBI lineage: Eukaryota > Fungi > Ascomycota > Pichiomycetes > Serinales > Debaryomycetaceae > Lodderomyces > Lodderomyces margitis. The sequence continues at coordinate 97,975 of NW_026261739.1, forward strand.
AGCTCCTCATGTTTTTTCCGCTTCTAAAATTGAATGTTTTTTTTCCACTTCTTTCTTTTCTTTCCAATAGCATTTCCATTGAAGATATTCAATCGTCTTTCTACGTACCACTACTCCAAAATATTGCTTACTGCTGTGTTATGTTGAGACTTTCAGCTTGCAACAGATCATTTAGGTGCAGTCCCCAAAAGAGGGGCTTCTTAGCTCCCATTTACAACTATTCAACAACTTCAGAATCATCAACCAAATCAAGACCAGTATTTCATGAAGTTTCCGACGCTACTGAGGAGTCACACACGGGCCAATTTATAAACAAGCTTTCTAAACCATATACCGTTACTACTTATGCTCGTCCGAACCTCGTTTTAACTCACGGCAAAGGTTCATACATTTACGATTTAGAAAATCGAAAATATATTGATTTTACTGCCGGTATAGCAGTGACGTGTTTAGGACATTCCAATGAAGGGATAACGGATATATTGAAAGATCAAGCAGAAAAGCTCATCCACTGTTCCAATTTATATTACAACTTGCCAGCGGGTGAATTGGCCAGTAAATTGATTCATAAAACAAAGGAGCACAACGGGTTACACGATGCTGCCAGAATTTTTTTGTGTAATTCGGGAACTGAAGCCAATGAAGCAGCTTTAAAGTTTGCTAGAAAGTATGGTAAGTCGCAAGGTGGAGACGCCAAGACAGAATTCATCACTTTTGCCAATTCCTTCCACGGCAGATCCTTGGGCGCTTTGTCAGTGACACCCAACCCTAAGTACCAGGCTCCTTTTGCCCCATTGATACCTGGCGTTCACGTCGCTGAACCCAATGATATTCAAAGTGTAAAGAACTTGATTTCCTCAGAAAAGACATGTGGAGTCATAATCGAACCCATACAAGGTGAAGGTGGGGTCAACTCAATGGATGAGAGTTTCTTGGTAGAATTGAGAAAGTTGTGTGACGAGCACGATGTTTTGCTAATCTATGACGAGATACAGTGTGGGTTGGGCAGATCAGGTAAGTTGTGGGCACACTCGTACTTACCTCACGAAGCTCATCCAGATATCGTGACTATGGCCAAAGCATTAGGTAATGGGTTCCCCATTGGTGCTACTATGATTACGGAAAAGGTTGAAAAGGTGCTCTCTGTAGGGGATCACGGTACAACGTACGGTGGAAACCCACTTGGAGCTAGAATCGGGTCATTTGTCGTAGAGGAAATCACCCAAGAACCATTTTTGCAAAATGTCAATGAAAAATCTGAAAAGTTTGTGTCAAAGTTGAACGAGATTGCCGAGGCTCATCCTGATAAAATACTAAAAGTCAAGGGCAAAGGTTTGTTGTTGGGCTTGCAATTTGCCGAAAACGTTGATATAAACAAAATTGTCGAAAAGTGTCGGGAGAATGGGTTGCTAATTATAACAGCTGGAATGAATACTATCAGGTTCGTACCAGCACTCAACATACCTGATGAGGCTATAGTAGATGGACTTGCTATCTTAGAACATTGTATAAAACAGTAAAATCATGGAATGGTAGGAGACAAATTGCCTACACCTGCTCTTATTCCTACACACATAAAGGAAAGAATGTATTCCTTTCAGTGGCTTCTCTTATCACCCAGTAGCACTGTGTTCCTCCATTGAATTTGTAAACTTCCCCATGTGGCTCTTCCTGCATAAAACCAAACAATAAAAAGAGAGAAAGTCGGGAAAACGAAAAATAAAAATAAAAAACAAAAAACAAAATTTTTTTTTTATTTTCCCGACTTTCAATTTGGTACGTATGTATTTGTGTGTTGATATATATTAAGCTTATCTACAATCTTCAATTCAACAAGAATATTGACTAAAAAAAACTAGAGCAGACCTAGTTTTCTTACGCCTAGTCCACATATCCAACTGGTTTGTATTGAAGCAGCAAAGTGTCTACAGGCTTACTTATAAAACACCATATCAATATCAAGTTGGACTCGCCATACGCTCCCCAATCTATCTTATAGAGTTCCTTCAAGGATTACCACCACTCCCAAAATTTCCTACACCTGAATGACACATGACTATACCTTTCAATATACCCATCTCTGATCTCGACTTTTGTTTAGAGCAGCTATTGGATCATAAACCTCCAAAGATCTTGCCTTCTGGTACGATACAACAGCTTTGTCATATGCTAAAAACGCAGCTATTGGATGCGCCTAATATCTTGTCACTACAGTCTCCTATTTCGGTCGTGGGAGATATACACGGACAGTATCATGACATGTTGGAGATTTTCAAAATCGGCGGATCCCCACCTAATACCAATTATCTTTTCTTAGGAGATTATGTGGATCGTGGCTATTATTCTGTGGAGACCATTTCATTATTATTGGTGTTGAAGCTTCGGTATCCCAATCGGGTAAGTCTAATAAGAGGTAACCACGAATCTCGAACAATCACCACAAACTACGGATTTTACACTGAGGTATTAAACAAGTACAATGGGTCTGCTGATGTATGGTCATACATCACCGATTTGTTCGACTACCTACCTCTAGGGGCTACCATTGATGGCACCGTCTTTGCATGCCACGGTGGTCTTTCACCAAGCTGTCAACAGTTGGACCAGATTAGAGCCATAGACCGATTTCGCGAGATCCCTCATGATGGTATAATGGCCGATTTGGTGTGGTCCGATCCTGATGTTGAAATCACCGATTTCAAATTGAGCCCGAGGGGTGCTGGCTACCTCTTTGGAAGCGATATAATGGATAAGTTTTGCAACGATAATAGCTTGTCTCAAATGATTAGAGCTCATCAATTATGCAATGAAGGGTATACAAGCTACTGGAAAGGAAAGTGCTTGACTGTTTGGTCAGCACCAAATTATTGCTACCGATGTGGTAACAAGGCAAGTGTATTAGAGATCCTACACACGAATTATGGAAGCAAAAGCACCGATGATAAAAATGGCGCTGAGCCTAATGAGACTAAATCCACGAAACATCCATCATTTAAATCCACTATACAAGTTAAGCAAGGTGTTTTACCAGGGCAATTTTTCAATGTATTTGAAGCATCGACCGAAAATGATGAGGATACTTTGAATGGGAAGGGAGTCAATGGAGTGAATTTGACAGACTCGGACAATGCCAACACTGACTTTTTTGCTGCATACTTCCAAGAACGTCCTAAACGTCAACATGTTGACTATTTCTTGTAGGAAACTTATGACCTTTGATAGAATGAGCATTTTGCAACTCCTGTACCCTTTTAATGATTAATCTGTATTATATATGTTGTACTAATTAGAATACGAGTGTGTCCTTTTTCTTTTTTTTTTTACCCGTAATACAATTCAAAGTTGAATCCATCGTGTATCTCGTAGTCATCTAATGAAATGTGGTCCTTGTAGATTTGATGTCCTTTTCTTAATATGATCTTTTCGTACGGAGTTCCAATCTGTGCTCCAAGCACTTTTTTCAAGTCACCAATTGAATCTGTTGGCAAACACTTGACCTTAATCTTTTTACCTAGTCTGTCGTTTGCTTGAACTTCAATCATTTTTAACACTTATTCGAATGGTTTTGGAGCTATCAGATAGTGCTTTAGTGACAAGGAAAACACACAGTAAAAGATGGTTTGCTTTTTGCAAGAGAATGTTTAAAGCAAAAACAAAAAATAAAACAAAAAAAAAAAGACGAAAATCTAAAGCTCAGATTTCTCGGATTTATTTGAAAGTGTGCCAATCAAAGATAGATTAAATATAGAGAAGTATCTACATCCCCTTGTGATCTTTAAATCTCGATTCCATTTGCAGCCTACTTCGAGAAACGCCTATTACTCATTATGTCAGACAATAGCTTAGCTGTATTTGAGGATGATGAGCATCCTGACGTCTCACCAAACAACACAACAACACAACAAGAAATGGAACATCAGCATCTGCAGCAACAATTCCACCCTCAGCTATATTCCAGTCAAGTGGCACATTTACCAGATTCAGAAACTGGCTCCAGCAATATAGACGATCCAACGATAAGCGCAAAGGGCAGAAATTCTTTCAGTGATACACAAGCGTCTTCGTCAACACAACCAGTGAGGAGACCACCATCGTTGATCCGTTCTCAAACGGTCAATGGAGCAGTTCCAATAACAACAAAGGATCTGCACGTGAAACGATCCCTAAGTTCTGGGTACAATAAAGCAAGTTCAAGACCAGCTGCCAGCAGCAGCAGCAAGGTCCATTATCCTGGTAGTAGTACGTCGCCAAGTAATACGAAAAAGACCCATGCCATAAGTGCTAACAGTCCCGCTGCAGTCAGTAGATCTCCCAGCAGCTCAATAGTGAGGACAAGGTCAAGCTCCTTGACTAAAACGCAGCTGCACCCACCCACTTCGCAGTATTTGGCCCAGGAGAAGACGTACTTGAGGAAACTAAAGAATCAATTTGCGGACGATTACTACACCAAGGGTATAACAGGTGCCGATGAGGAAAGTAAAGACTCATTGGATGATGAGGAAGACGATGAGGGTTACGACTCGGCATCCAACAACGGAGACAATGCAACATTATTGGCTACAATTGACGATGACAAGTACCAAATCGATTATAGCATGGCCCTTTCATTAATGAAAAACTCCAATCTCAATTTCAAGAAAATATCGAATCTCCGGACAGACTCTACAGATGATCCCGCTGTGGTTGAAAGATTGGATTGGCAGTCTATGTTGACCTCGGTATTGACTGGAGATGTGGTACGGTCAGAAAAAACCAAGATCATAAACACCCATAATCCAGATAATCCTCTCGAGAGCTATGTACACTCAACTTTTAAGGAGAGCATTTGGTTTGGAATTAGAGCCAAAATTTTCAATAGAACAGAGGATGATCAGAGGAAAATTGTAGCATATAGACGGACATTGGTGGGGCAGTTGATTGAAGATATTATGCAATTTGAGGTAAACTATGATGACTCAGCGAAGAACCCGATTCGAGAGCAGGTCAAGACGATTTTGGATAGGTACGACGAGGCATGCAACCTCTGGAGAACTTTGGAGGAAATGCGCAGTGACAAGCCAGCGTGTCGGAGCGAAGAATTCCAGAACAGAATTGATGCCCTTACTGCTTGGTTGTCGATTACCGATGCGATTAAAAGAGAGACACAATCATTGAGGGTATGGATTGGTAATGATGAGTTGGATATTACCAAGTCACCAGTAGAGGCCCCTAGCCGGAGTTCTTCTGTATCCAATAGCAAAATTGTCAAGGAAATATTTGACGAGGATAACAAGTCGCTTGCAGAGAGGTTGATGAAGGAAAAGGACGTGCATACCATATTCAAGAAGCGTATCTTTAAGCCATTATCGCCATGGATGATTAAGTCAAAGGATACGTATATTCGATTAGGGAACATGTTTGAGATTATGAAGCTACCGGATTATCTTCACGATTTAATTCAAATTTGTATTATTCCTATGAAATTGATTAAAGAAATTATAAACGTGAGGTTGGGATATGCTATGAAATTGCAGAACCCGACTTTAATGATGATTGATCAAATGCTTGATGATTTACAGTCTTATATTACTATCGCATTGGAAGTGAAACTGGGGGTTCAGCAGTATAAGGAACCAGATCCTCAAAAAATATGGCTTTTGAGTGATTTGTTTGATGGCGAGGTTGCCAATTTTGATGGTGTAATTCTCAGATGCATTCGATACTTTTTAGTATTGTTCAACAAGAAATTGTTAGATAGCTCTAGGTCACAAAACAGTTTTAGAACATTTAAAGAGCCAGAGGAATTGGAAGAGGTGTGGATTTTCTTGCAATCCTTGGGTAATTACATTGATGGAGGAGGTGCTGTTGTTGCTGAAGAGATTGCATTGTTGACTCTGCGATTGAACCATCGGCTCTTGGCATACTTTAACCATTCTATTAGATTGCCTCCTCATACCGAGTCATCGCAGGACTTAATTCGTTGGTACAGCTCAACTTTGGGCAATTTTGGTCAAATAAGACGTAAGTTGGCCAGGTTCACTGGAGATATATCGAGATCATTCACAAACTCGTTGGTATTTGAGCTACCTGACCAGCCTCACCAGAACAATACCAAGACCTTGCTTGATGTTTTGAGGACAACGGACCACTTTTTAGTTTACACAAATACCATCGAGTCTCAGGGAACCTACTTTTTTGCCAGCTCCGATCTAGCAGGAAATGAGCAGGAGATTTTGAAAATAATCAATGGGTCCTACGTTGGTCTAGACCCTAGTACAAAGAAATCAAATTTTACCGAGTTGCTGAACTTGCTTCAAAGCTCTTGGAACATGACTGCAGAGATAAAAGAAGATCCTCTGAAATATGGATATATATTGGCTCTTTGTCCAATGAAGCCCATCGTTTGGGAAGGTGCTGTTTTCAATGTCAATGTTGACTCGGTACCCACTACAGAGTTGAAGAATGGTCAATTGGCACTCATCTCCAAGGTACCACACTTTGAATTGCACACGGTCAGAGACAGGTTTTTAGATCTTGTTAGTGATGTTTTAGTTGTTGGCGGTGGCATAAAACCAGTGGAGCAGCGATGCTCGTTGTCAAAAGTCCATTATGAGTTGACAAAAACCAATAAAGCATTCTTTCGTATGAGTTTGTCGGTTTTGGACTCAGTGAAAACTGTCCTGAGCAAGTTTAAGCAGTTGCATACAACGGGTGATTACCAAACTGTCATCAACAACTACTTTGTTTTTGCTCGTGACTATGGGAAAAATGCCGCGCGTAATCTAGATTCATCGCGCAAGTCTGCGGTTATTATGAAATTGATGCAGTTGGCTATCGACTGGGTTAGTTTTATTTGTGACGATTGTGTTCCTACCGATCGAAAAACGTTTAGGTGGTGTGTTTTGGCCCTAGAGTTTGCTATGGATATGACTCGTGGGTTCAACATATTGTTTCTAAATGACGACCAGTTTAGCACGTTGAAAGTTAAAGTTGCAAGATGTATGTCTTTGCTTATCTCACATTTTGATATAATGGGTGCAAGGTCTAGTGAAGCCGAAAAGAACAAGCTATTGAAATGGACTTCGCAGAGACAGAATATTGCCAATTCGCAAAATGACGATTATGCATTCAAGTTGTACCATGAGGAAGTGATGCAAGAAATTTCAGAGATTGAACAGTATAGATCCGAGCTCCTGGCTGAATATCAATCAGTGGGTAAAGTGATTGACAAAAGCGATCTGGAGTACCAATTTGTCACATTATTGGCCTCATCATTCTCTAGTGTTTCAATTAGATGGCAAAAGGGTAAATACATTGGTGGAGGTACTTTTGGACAGGTGTTTGCGGCAGTCAATTTGGATACTGGAGGTGTGATGGCAGTGAAGGAGATCAGATTCCATGACAGTCAATCTATCAAGGGTATTGTTCCACAAATTAAGGAAGAAATGACAGTGTTGGAAATGTTGAACCACCCCAATGTTGTGCAATACTTTGGAGTTGAGGTGCACCGTGACAAGGTCTACATTTTTATGGAATTTTGCGAAGGTGGGTCACTTGCCGGACTCTTGACGCATGGTCGTATTGAAGATGAAATGGTGATTCAAGTCTATACATTACAGATGTTGGAAGGTGTGGCATATTTGCACCAATCAGGAGTGGTCCATAGAGACATCAAACCCGAAAACATTTTGCTCGATCATAATGGAGTCATTAAGTTCGTTGATTTTGGCGCTGCCAAAGTCATAGCCAATAGTGGCCGAACCAGGGTCTCAACTAAATCGATGCGCCCTGTCACAGGAACCGATAATCAAAGCTTGAATTCCATGACAGGTACGCCAATGTATATGTCCCCTGAAGTGATAACTGGTGCTTCAACTGATCGTAGTGGTGTCGTTGATATTTGGTCACTAGGATGCTGTGTGTTGGAAATGGCGACCGGTCGTCGACCATGGGCCAATCTAGATAACGAATGGGCTATTATGTATCACATCGCTGCTGGACATAAACCACCGTTGCCATCACCAGATCAATTGAGCGAAGAAGGCCGAAGATTTATATCACGATGCCTTGTCCATGATCCTGCAAAGAGGCCCAGTGCTGTCGAGTTGTTGAATGACCCATGGATGGTTTCAATTAGACAGATTGCCTTTGGTGGAAGTGGATCGGAGTATAGTACACCCTCGTCTGAGAATGGAAACTCAAACCAGTCATAAAGATAAAGCTTATATAGAGAGGATTTAGATAAATATTGATCATCATCTTTTGATTTTCGTTTTCAAAATCCGTCATTCATTAATAACACTATGTACAAATCTCTCTGAATTTCTTTCATATCTTGACCTCCTGTTCAAATAGCTTGGTAACTTCTTCAGTTACATCTCCCTTGATATTCACTATTCCGGCACTTTGATTCATACTGATTTCAAAATGAGGATAAGCTTGCAACAAATCTTGCTTCAATTGATGTAAATCACCCTGCACACGTTTAATCTCGGTGGTGATCTTGGTGTTTTGGACCTTTTTGTATACGGGCCAGTGATGGAATTTGGTTTGGGCAATGTAGTAGTTCTTGATGCCAAAGCCGTTGTTGGGCAAGTCGCGATGCGATATCGAACTTAGTTCCTGGAATGTGTATCTGGCGAGTTCAGGTTTGGGAACTTTAACACGTAGTGCTAGAAGGGTTGGTGTTGGTCTCATTGGTGTATGTAGGGAGTCTCTGATTAATCCCAGTTTGTATAAGCTTTGTCTCTCAAGCATTGAAAATTTTTTGTTTGTGTGAAAAATATTTGTGCCTTAGTACACGACTTAAAATATTTGACTGCAAATGGAAATGATATAGTGGACATCTAGCCAGGGGCCAGCATAGCTTAGCTAATGTACTTGGCTCTTTGAGAGCATCACTTACACCAAATTCTCTGAACTATAAGCATTATTAATCAAGTTATTTAATAAATATATAAGACTGCTTAATCCCCTCTACTTAACTGCCTCCACTTTTTCCTTCCAAACACCTCTATTTTTGTCCATCTTTGGTTCTTTTACATCATGGTCCCGGTGCAGTTCACTATGTTGATCAAGGTCAGCTTTCTTGGCAAATGACTCGCCACATTTTACACAAGCAAACTCCCGTTCGTGTATCTTCATATGTTTAGTCAAATTGGAACTTTCGCTAAAGCTCTTGTTACATCCTGGCCACTTACATTTGAGAGGCTTTTCGCCAGTGTGGACACGATTATGAATCGATAATGAACTACTTGTGGCAAACCTTTTCCCGCATGTTGTGCATTGGAAAGGTTTCTCTCCTGAATGAATCCGTAAGTGTTGATCAAGCATTGACTGCACGGCAAATGAAGCGCCACAAATGGAACATTTGCAGGGTTTGTAGTTTGTGTGTATGTGAATGTGGCGATAAAGCTTCTGCCGCTGGTTAAATATCTTACCATTGTGTCTTTCGCACCCTACCCAATTGCAGCTGTATTTTGATTTACCTGATCCTATGTGGTCATTAATTATATGGTGTTGCAAGCCACATTGAGATTCGTGGGTGGCATTACAGGGTATAGGTTTGCCATCTTGGTCTATGCCAACTTCCCATTGGCACTTGAATTCAGGCCCTTGAGCGCAACAAGCAGCTTTGCTGGAGTCTTTGCTCTTTTTCTTTTTGGGAAGGATTGACATTGACGTTATGTTCAACTCGTGTTTGATACTAGCGGGTGACTTCGTAGTTGTTGGTGACTTTACAGCTGATGGTGACTTTTCATTTGTATTTACACTTGCAGTAGACACTGGGGTCAACACGTTTGGTGAGTTTACTATAATTGCTGGATCAGTATTATCAGATTGCTTGTGGGACTCTAAATGTTGAAGCAATGCATCAAGGTTTTCATCGGTGTAATTACAATTGTTCCATTCACATTGGTATGAAGTAGTTCTTTGCAAATCATGCTCTTGCTTTATATGGTCCCCAACTATATGGTTCATAAAATTATCGTTGTTCAACTTTTTTAAACAGTGCTCCCATTGGCATGGGTACTGTAAAAGTGAGTTTGCATCATCCAGTTTTGATGGTACTGTGAGAGCACTCTTCTTGTTCATCATGTCATGGAAATTATTAAACTTGATGATGAAATCGAAATCGGACATGAGTTTTTCGTCATTGTAGACAGAATCAGGATCATTTGGGATAGTTGTGTGGAAACAGGATTGGTGAATATGATGGTGGTAGGTCGACTCTTTGGCATCTTCAGGGTGGCATTCGTGGGGGAAATGTATTTCAAAATCATTCAGCGGGTTACGTTTGGTCTTTTTCGCTGCTGGAGGATTTGGTCCCAAGTCATTAGCGATGCTCTCCTGAGATGACAAATTTTGATGAACGTTACTAATCAAATCCTCAAAAAGGGGACGTTTTGCAATCTGCAAGTCGCAAAGATTATTCTTTTCTGATTCTGGTAAAGTGCCCTGTGCATGATGGCAGCTTGATCTGTGGTAATCACTAGCTCCATTCGGAGACAGGTGGCAAACCTTGTAGTCATTGCACTTTGGGTCATCACAGCACAATACTATGTTTTCTTTCAGTGTGTCCTCTTTACTATTGTATTGATCGCAATGTAGTCCTTCATACCCTCGTTGACTTTTGAGAATAGGCACGCAATTCACATCGTTGCAGCATTTTTGGGTCTCCAAAAGAGGCACACAGTTGGAGTCAGTGCAGCACATTTTACCATCTTCTTCTACTCCTACTTGACAACAGTTTCCATCATTGATGAACTTACTGTCGTCACAAGCTAGGTAGAAACAGTCGTCCAAGTCATCACAAAATACATCCTTGCAAGTAGCCACATCCTTGAACTCTGGACAAAATGTATCCAACAGCAGCAGCGACACAGCTCCATTCTGTAGTGTTGATGATGAGAAATCAGGCGCCAATAAATTTTGGGTTTGGCGATAGTGATGATCGTGGTCATGGTTATGTATATGTCCATGTATATGAGTGTGATTTTTGTGCTTGTGTATATGACCATGGACATAGCCATGGGTGAGAATTGGAGATTCAGACGATATACCCCTTTCCAACATCTCTGCCAACTTACTTTCTGGGATTGAAGGCAGTATTGAAGGAAGCACTGGCACAGTGTAATCTGGTTGACTCATGGGTGATGCGTTACTGGTAGTTGTGGCACCAACAATAGCCTTTATCAGTAGTAGATTTGATGAGTTGGTCAGAAAGTTTGACTGTGGTGATGGGCTGATCATTTTTTGAACGAATTTTGTCTATAAATAACTTCTTGACAGTAGTAGCCTCTCCATCAATTGGCAAGTAAATAAAGCAAAGGTAGGGAGAAAAACTTTTCTTTTGTTTTCAACAGGTTTTGTAGGGAGAGTTGGCTAGGGCTTCTTGCAACAATGATTTGAACCTCTCGCTTATTTATCCAACAAGTATTTAGTCATAATATCGTTTTGAAGGATATATTATTCCCAGTATAAAATTTGCAATCACCTTGGTGGTTATATATTGTTTCTTTTTAAAAATGAGAAAGAGCGGGAAAAAAATAAAAAACAGAAGTATAAAAATAGACATATGCACGTGATCAGTGACAAAGTATTGGTGACATGTCGAAACATATTGAAAATAGACACACGTACGCGGTATAGGGCTTTCTTATATAGCCATTTTCTTGGGCTCTGTTGTTTTCCTCACTCGTTTCTTTCAGATGCTTATGGTATATCCTTGATATAGAGTGTTTACAAGAAGCAAATAGTAAAATAAACAAATCTTATTTTTCCAGACCAAGATTTGGCACAATTTCTACTCAAAACACCAACCACCGGTACATACGCTTTTGGAGTAGGATCTGCAAACCTCAAGAAAGAATTTGTTTTTGTTAAATGAAGTAGACCCGATGTTTATAATAGAGATAGACGTTTGACTGTTGGTCAACTAACTCAACCATCCTGGCCTGTAGTCTCGCGCAAGCTTATTCTGATTAGTTGTTTAACCCACAAGTCGTCAATACAAAAAAATTTGAAAATCGATAGCCGATGGTGATTCCTAAGAGCAGCAACCACAGCTTCTCCAATTAGCCCCGCTTTATACCTTGCTCTCTCTCTCTCTCTCATTCTTGTTGTTTTGGTGATCGACGATGGCGGATGCGGGTGGCTTACATTGTTTTTAAAACTTCATCATCGAAATCGAGACAAATTGTAAACAAATAATAATACACAAAATCATATAACAATACAAAAGAAAGTTCAATATTACATTACACATTACAAGATAAAGAAAAGGATATCATTCCTCTTGATCAAGTTAGATGGAAACATAATTAAAATAAAACAGGACACATTACGCGATTATCCCGTAATGTAACGATTTGATTACAAGTTTGCTTCAATTGTCGCGTTTAATGTGGCTTATAGAAAAAGGGTGTACAGTAAGTACAAAAATAAGCGCCTGTTTTTCTCACATTGAGGCGCCACTAGTGCATATGGTTTCACAAAATTACTCCATCTAGATGAGCATTGGTTCAAACGTATGGCAGCACTGGATGCGAAGTGACTCTGTGCATTGGCACTATACTAAAGAAGGTTAGTCACCCTGTGTTGGCAAACTTTTTAGCCCTTAAAACCACATTGTTTATCTTTTGTAAGCATTTTTTTCTTGAGTCAAACAACAACACCACAAGTTCCCCAACAATTTTGCTTAGTCTGCAATAAAAACCTTCTGTTCGTAAAGACAATAAACATTTTCTTACGTGACTCTTGTTGAGAGGGTTTCAATTGGTAATTTTTGCATTGTTAAAAAGTTCTTCTAATGTTTATTGTTTATTTTAGTTATGGTGTATCTTTGTGGCAAATTCTTTTCCTTGGTTAATGTTGGCGTTGGTGTTGGCTTTGGCGCTGTTGTTGTTCTTATAATTGTTGTTGAGATCTTTCAGACAGAGACAATCAGTTTTGTAAAAAATAGGCGTAAAACACATAAACCCCCGACGCTAGCATTTACCAGCTCGTATCGGATATGACATTAAAAAGGAACAAAAACAGAACACTTCTGAGTTTGCTTATATCAAGTAACATTCTTCTTTTTTGGTGCATCACCTGTTCCGGGTTAGTATTAGCCACATGATTTATGAGTCTTTTCCCTTTTTCCTTTTCCCTAACCGACAATACGACGAATCACAACTGTGGAGGTATTGGTTATGATTTGTGTTATATGTGTATATATACGGGTAGTGGTGACTATTTACTTTTTATTGTTTTAAAAATGTAGTACTTTATACATACACAAAGTATCATTACTTAACTAAGTTATTTTAAAATGGTATTTCCTAATTAGGATGATTGGATTGCAAAAAAAAAATAATAAATAAGGGAAAATTACATAAAATATCAATGTCATTTACAGATGCCATCATATAAGCCTGTTTTAAGAGTCTAAGTACCGTAAATTTCGTATAAATTGCTTTCTTTTTATATATATATATATATATAATTTAGAAAATTTCCCAGACGCCATTCTGTTTTTATCTTTGGAAGTTTCGGAAACGTCAAACAAATCACATACAATTGGATAGAGAATAATATATATATTAAATTCCTTTAAAAAAAATCCTTCCACCATCTTGCCTAACTCAAGAGACTACAATATACCACCACATAATGCTCTTTAGGAGGAAAAGCAAAGACTCATTGCTGAGAAAGGATTCACTGGCATCAATCAAAAAGTCACGTAGTGCAAGAGATCTACTACTGAAGTTAACATCTACACCGTCACAGTCCAAGAAATCACTGGAGAACAAGAACGAGTTTGAAATTATCAGACCCAAGTTAGATCTACCTTTAAATTTGAATCAACCTTATCTGCTACACCAAGAACCATTTACTGTTCTAACTCCACGGGATGACGAGTTCCAGAACCAAGATCTTATGACACCAATTCGGCAAATGACGGCAACACCAGAAATATCGCAAGCTCCACCACCACCACAACAACTACAGTCTCTGCAAACACAACCACAATCGCATCAAAGAGTAAAAGCATTATCAACGATAATCGATTTCGAAAACGAATCGATTGTTGAAATGTACACCCCGAGAAAACCAGTTCACATACAGAATTCAATTCGTCTTGATTCAGCATGTGCCATTTTGGAAAAGATTAGCTTAGGTGATGATAGAGAAACTTTTCCAGAATATGGAGTAATAAAACCTGAAAATGTCAACGATGACAAAGAGGAGGCAGCTATCAACCAAAACAATTCGACATTTGAAGCCGACGACGGTGATTTGACTTTTGATGGTGTATTTAGCACTTCTACATCGTGTCGAAACTCACCCTCCAAAGACCCATTTGATAGTGTGTCACTAACCGAAACTAATATCCAGATTTACAAGAGAATGCACCGCAAGTCGAAACATAGCAGTCTACATTTTCTTCAAAACCCAATTGAGTCTCCGACGAAACCACAAAGGCCTCAAGTCGCATCAATACCGTTACAAGCTGGACTTGGAGAGGAACATGATGATGCCAAAGATGTTGAATTGTACCAATTGGAAATCATGTTAGTGCAAGAGAAACACAAATATGAGATGAAGCAACAACAAAGGGCCATGGATCATTTACAACTGCAATTGGAACAACAACGCGCCGAAAATACTCATTTGCGCAACAAGTTGGCTCAGGTGGGCAATGATGCTAGATTACTTCCTGCATTCAAGTGGAAAGAACCTGCCAAAAATAAAGAGGCCAATCACCACCACCAACACCACCACCACAAGGTTACATTCAAAGATGACGATGCTGGCTCATTGGTTTCGTCCGAGGAATCGATCATGAGTTTGTATTATGACGAAAGAAAGGTATCAGGCGCTTCGACAGTCTCCTCCTCAACCAACAGCATTAATAAAGTGATATGATTTTAATAGTTGCTGGGTCGATTACCATCTCTGGTTCTTTTCCGTTCTTTACCACGTATTTATAGCTTACAATAATTTTCTAATAAAAAATAATTCTCAATTTTACATAATTTGCCACTTACTACTCTAAAGTACTATATACCTAAAGTTCCTTGATATCATTTTCATCAGCAACCAATCCCATCACGACAAGGAACATATTCAAATTATTCAACAAATTCTGCTTCTTGTACAAGTTTGCTAGGTCTTGATTATCAATGGCTTTAGCTCTATTCATAGCACCAAAGATTTCGTCTCTAACTTCATCAACTATAATTCTTTGATGACTTAATTTACCACCCAATGATAAAGTTGCCAAAAACTGCCAAATGTAATTTTCCTTCGACGACCCATCATCAACATCGACAGGGTGCGGTGGGAAAATAGCAGCGATTCTCGATTCTAAAGCGGTGAATAATTCATCATAGCACGATGTCCACTCTGATAAGTCAGTAGCTGATATTTGCCCCTCGCCAATAATCAATTCAGCACGCGATAACAATGTAGTGAGAATAGTGAGTCCAATCTTGGTTGTTGATACAAAAGATACATTGTTGTGTTCAATCAAAATGACCAACAACCCAATGATTTCATTAAACTTGAATTCCAGCACAGCATTGATCAAAATTTTGGAGAATGTCAATGAATATGCATCAACTAGTTTCAAGATGTTTTCGGGGACCTTCTTGTCAGGATATGTTGTGTAGGAGCCATATTTGATTACAGACAAGTTTTCCAAATTGGACATGACCAAGGTTGTTATTGTCAAGATCTGTTCACGGCTCAAGAATTTGAAAAGACGAACCAAAACCTTCAACATCTTGTTGTAGTTCAAACATTGAATGAATGGATTAACCTCAGCTTCATCATCACCCGAAGAAGACGCTTGATCTAAAACCTTCATCGATTCCCACAACTGTGTCGTGTCAACATTTGGTGAAACTCTAGATTCACTTTCCACATTCATCAACTCTGAGATGATATTTTCCAAAATTGCAAAAATATCCTTACGTGAATATCTCTTTATATCTTCTTTCTTGGCATCGGAAGCACTCTCGTTCTTCTCTCTCTCCGCTGCTTTACTAATAATTTCCAATTGCTGTCTTGGTTTCTTTCCACTAGCAAATGAAATTTTACCCAAGGCACCCTCTTTTGCATATTGGTTAAACTTTGGTCTTCCCTTGGCAACATGGACGGCCTTTTGTACTTGCTGCTGCATCCTTTGCAACGCGACATCAGCTCTCTTAAAGCGTCCACCTAACCTATGACCACTGTGATCTAAATAAGCTTGCGCAATTGAGTTATTCTGTTGACCAGGAGCTGTCAGAGGAATACCATTCACCACTTTTGGATGGATAACTTTATAAACTTGTGCATAAAAATCTTCATTGTAAGGGTCTTCAGTAACAATATGGGACAATTGAAATCTGGTGACAAAGTCCTTGTCCCTTGGGTTCATAATTCCAGAATACTTCATGATCCTCGACACTTTTTCTAGTCTCTTGGCAGCTTTGGCTTGCTGCTCTGGTGTAAGATCTTGAAACTGTTGTTGCGTTGGTTGATGATTGTACTGTCTATGTTGTTGCTGTTGTTGCTGTTGTTGCTGTTGCTGCTGCAATAAAGCTTGCTGTTGGTGAGTATGATGAGGTTGCTGCAATGCTTCTTTACCTAAAACTGGAAACTGCGACAAGTCTACTTTCTGAGACCTTTGCTGTGTCGGTTGTGCATGGATGTTCTTATCTTCATGGGAAGTTGAAGGTGGTTGTTGCCTTTGAACATTTCCTTGTGTCGGAAGCTGAGGCTGAGGCTGAGGCTGAGGCTGGTGTTGTGCAACTTGTGGTGGCTGTTGACCTTGAGGAATAGACTGTTGTTGCTGGTACTGTTGCTGGTACTGTTGCTGGATATGTGGTGGTAAACCTTGCAATGGTGGCAACTGATGAGTAGGTGCACCTCCAGCACCACCAGAAAAGCCATAAGGAGGCTGCATATAACCTCCAAACATGTAGCCATTAAATTGATTTGGGGGTGGCATCATGCCAGGTACTCCATAATTCTGAGGCGGAAACAGTCCTGGTTGTTGATTAAAGCCTTGCTGTGGGATACCTGGTTGTTGCAGTTGTTGCACTTGATCAATGACAGTTAATTGAGCTTCAATTTCCTCCAACGATAATATCTTCTTCTCTGACTGAGGTCTAGAATCATCTTGATGTCTTGTTTCATTATCCCCACTGCTAGGAGCATTTGAAGTACCCCAAAGCTCTTGCATAAACTCATCATCATTCACCGGGGCTGTTTGTGCAGCTTGTGCGTAGCTTCTGGTTTGAGCTGGCGCTGAAGAAGACTGGTGGTTGGTACTTGGCTTCGACTCATCATGGCCAAAAGCAAAATCTTTTCTAATTTCCGCAACACTAGTTCCAAAAGTTTCGGTGTTGAATGCATCGTCTTCTTCTAGTTCACCCAATCCATCGTAGGTGTTTTCGAAATCGTAGACTTCATTGTCTTTCCCACTCTGTGGTGGCTTTGTCGGGTCAAATCCAAAAAATGACATAACGTGATCAATGAGTTATACGATTGAGGTTTCAATTGATGATTATATCTGAAGTTATTGAACCGTATGACTGAGATTTTCTCATTTTTTTTTCTTTTTTTTTTTCAATTTTTCTTCGACAAATAATAAAGAGAGCGAAAAAGCATCTCCTATATGCAGGATCAATAGAATTATTGGGAAATCTATAAATCGTATCTATTTAAAAGCCAGTAAAGCACTGGTCAACTTCAAGTTCATTTCGTCCCATTCTGAATCTGCATCACTTAGAACTGTTATTGCTCCACCCGCACCAATTCGCCAGAGATTTGATTCCTTTGTATTTTCGAAATCTCGATTGTAATGAAAGACAGATCTGATGATGACGCTCCAGTCCGAATCATCAGTAATAGACCAGTAACCTACAACACCACTGTATATGCCTCGTCGGCCCCCTTGAATAGAGTTACTCTGCAAGCTCTCAATATCCTGCAACAATTGTACTGATCTTTTTTTTGGAGCACCTGTCATTGAACCCGGTGGTAGCGATCTATGCAAAATATCGATTCCATGAAATCCCTTCCGTTTATCGAGAATTCCCTGTATAACGCTGACCAATTGGAAAACGGTCTTGTATTCCTCAACTGCCATTAATTGTGAAACTTTAACGTCATCTGTGAACTGATACAAATCATGTCTTATCAAGTCCACAATCATCAAGTTCTCCCCCATTTCTTTCGGTGTCTTGAGAATCTTGGTGGCCATTGCAATATCGACGTCAGGTGTGTTTCTCACAGTTCCCTTTATTGGTCTCAACTCGACAATCTTGTCATCACCGTTATCTTTCCATGAAAGGAATCTTTCGGGTGACGATGAAAGTAAGCAGCAATCATCAAATTCAATAAAGCAAGAGAAGGGTGATGGGTTCTTTCGAAGAGTGAGCACTTTGTAAATGTCCCACGCATGAATATACGAAGGAAGGTATATCTTCAGCTGGGTTGTCAAGCACAATTCGTACGAATCACCAGAGTGTAAATACTCCTGACATTTGGTAAACTGTTCCTTGTATACGTCCTGCGACGGCAACTCAAACTTAATGGAATCATTATCCTTTTTCAATGCAAGATTTTTGACACTAGATGGAATATCGTTGATATTGATAGGTGCCACAGTGTTCAATGTCTTTGTCATTGTAGCTGCCCAGTTTGATGTATCGTTCACGGATATGATGAACCACTCTTTGGTAATGTGATCAAAAATTACAGACCTTTGAATATATACAAGTTTGAGGTCTGGTGTGTTATCACAGATTGGTCCGATCTTTCCAAATACCAAGTGTTGTCCTTCTTCATATGAAATTAATCCCATATATCCAGCAAAGAATGGTATTTCCCTTTGATGATAATTCATGATTTTCAGCTTAATTTCATCTCTCGGGATATAACGTTTGTGCATCGAATTTGCAACATACTTCCAAGCACCATCATGCCCATCCACGTTCACGTGCTCCTTCTTATCGGATTTGTACTTTGACAACATGATTTGGTCCATATTATCAACTGAGTGCGTGATCACGTCACTTTCACCAGGAATTGGGAACCCAATGATCGACCATTCGCCTGGGATGGATGCAGAATTTAACAAAACAAAATTGGGGTCTTTGTCTTTTTGATAGAAGTGATCGCAAATATCAATTGGTGAAATGCTATCAGCCAATTCGATCTTCTCAAAAGTGATATTGTCGAGAGGCGACACCAGTGCATTTTCATCAACCAAACTTGATTCACGTATTTCATGACTACCAAGGCCTTTATATTCATCGCCACTTCTTGACAGATTCAAGTTCTGCCTCCACTTTGAGTTGACATCTTTCGCAATGTTTGAAAAATTGAGAATCAATTGCTTCCCACTCTCTGAGCAGATGGATTCAGGATGATACTGCACACCATAAAATGGATAATTCTTATGCTTTATTGCCATTAAAATGCGAACATCATCGGTTCCCTCACATTTTCGTTCATAACAATAACCTAGGGGCTCTATCTCGTCATTGAGTGTTTCAATGTCAACAAATAAGGAGTGATATCTGACACTAGGAAACTTACTCATATCCAAAAATAATTCATTTTCTCCAACAGGAGACATATCGTAGATCTGGCCATGTTTAACCTGATCCAACTTGCCAACTCTGTTTCCAAATTCATGACATATACTTTGAAATCCTAAACATATTCCCAAAATAGGAATTTGAATCTCATCATTGGCAATTCTATGTAGCAACCAGCTTATTATTCCAACATCCCGTGCATTAGCTGGATGGCCTGGGCCAGGTCCGATTACTATATACTGAAAGAATTGCTTGATTTGAGTGTAAAATAATTCATACTCATCTGGCTTAAATGCGTCGTTGTGAACAATAATTACTTCTTGTTTGGTAGCGTCTTTGATCAAGTGTGCTAGATTATTAGTGAATGAATCATACGAGTCTATAAGTAGGATCATTTAAGAAAGTGGATCGTTGAACGACTCTTTATTGGAGGGGCATCTACTGTCAATGAGGTTTGAATGAAAAAATAAAAAAAAAAGAATTACTGTTGAGTATGTATTCCGAGAACTTACGCTTTTGTGGCAAAGCAGGATAATTCAACCTACATATACGAAACTATTAGGTAATCCTTTTGTTGATATTTGATCGTCAACAGATTCTTTCTACTTACATCTATTCTTCTTCTTCTTCTTCTTCTTCCTCATCCTCATCCTCATCCTCATCATCACTTGAATCATCAGAAGCAATAGCTTCACCTAATTTCTTCAAACGTGATTTGTACAGCTTATTCTTGTCATCCAACTCAGACATAAGTAGCACCAAATCATCCAACTCAGTTTTCGGGACGTACGAAGAATATTTGTCCTCTAAACTCTTTAACTTATTTTCCACTTGTTGCATCTCATCCTCATACTTTTTCCTAATTCGATCGCTTTGGTTAGCATAGTCAATGGATCCTTTTTCTGCCTTTTCCTTCTCCGATTTAACAAGCCCTTCTAATTCCTCATTCTGCTTCTTTAATTTATCAATTTCCTTCAGCCGAGTTTCTTTATCCTTTGTAAGAGATTCCATTTCAACCTTCAACGTGGAGCTATCCAGAATTTGCTTCTTACTCTTTTCAAGTTCATTTTCAAGCTTCTTCACTTTATCCTGCAAGCCTTGAGCATCTAATCGATTCTTTTTGGCATCTTCTAGCTCTTTATGGATCGTAATCCTTTGTTGCTCTAGTTCAGTAAGTGCTTGCTTTTGCTTCTCAGCATCTGCTAGTTCCAGTACTAGCTTCTTGTTCTCCTCTTGCAACTTGGTGGCTTCATCCTTGTGCTTTCCACTTTCCTTTAATTCTTTAGTAAGATTTTCAATTTGTTTTTTAAACTTTGCAGCATTGGCTGCTTGCTTTTTGGATTCGTCAAGCTCTTTAGAAAGACGTTGCTCTTGCTTCTTCACCTCAGATAGTTCCTTTTGATATTTCTTTGACTTTTCAAGTTCGCTCTTGAGGTTTTCAATTTCACTTCGTAATTCAGTGCTGCTATCTGCATCCTTTTGGGAGTTCTTGAGCAGCGCTTTGAGCAGGTCATTTTCCTTCTTCAACTCATCGCCATGGACACTTTTCTTTTTCTTGTCGTCAAGTTCCGCTTTGAGCTTTGTAACTTCATCCTTCAACTTAGATTCATCATCGACCTTGGTTTTGGAAGCTTCAAGATCCCGAGTGAGTTCAGAAATAGTATTTTGAAGTTCTTTATTGGTTGATTCTAAGGCCCCTCCCTTTTTAATTTCATCTTTGAGTTTTTCGATTTCCTTATTTAGCTCTTTACACTTTGCATCTTTCTCTTTGGATATGTCTACCTCACTTTTAAGCTTCTCAATCTCTTTCTCGAGATCACTATTCTTGCCCTGCGTTGCCTTTCCTTCCTCAAGTTTCAAATCCTTATCCGATAATTCACTCTGGAGCTTACCCAATTTTGCCTTCAATGATTCAAGTTCGGCTTCAAGTTTCTTAGCCTTTGCATCTACTTTCTCCCCATCAGCAATTTTCAGTTTACCTGCTTCTATTTCGTCAGTGTATTTCTGGAGTTTTTCTAACAAATCCGCTTGAACTGTTTTATGCTCTGTCTTGCTAGCTTCAACCTCTTTGGCGAGTCTTTCGTTTGCATCTTTTACCTCCCTCAATTCGGTCAACTTTGTTTCGTTTGCTTCCAAATCTTTCCGAAGATCAGAAAGCTCACCTTCGAGATCCTTATTTCGATTCTCCAATTCAGGAACACAATCAGCCTTTTCCTTGATGCTTTTTACTTCCTTGTCCAATTTCTCCACTTGAGATGCATAATCGTCCAACTGACCCCGGAGCTTCTTTATTTTCTCTTCACTATCGGTCTCTGCCTGGATTAATTTCTCTCGGGCTGACTGGAGTTTGGTCGTTAACTTTTCTGATTCTACTTTCAATGCTTGTTTCTCTGTACCCAAAGTCTCAACTTTCAACGCCAAATCCTGTAGTTTTGTCTCCTTTTCTTTTAAAGAGTTGGCCAAATAGTTCTTTTCCCGATCAAGCTCTTCAATTTTGGACTTGGAACTTATTGCTTCCTGTTGAGCTTTCTGAATTTCAAGCTCCTTCGCATTGAGGTTACTGCTTAACGAGTCTATCTTTGCAGTTGCTTCCCTGTGCTCGTTTTGTTCATCAACGAGGCGCTGTTTAATACTATCAATTTCACCTTTGAGTTTGTTAATTTGATTCTCATTTGCGCGCTTGGCCTTTTCGGACTCACTTTGCGTGCTTTTCAAATCCTTTTCAAGCTTCTTAATCTTAACCTCGGCATCACTGTTTTGCTTCTTTAGTTGGAAAAGATCCTTCGTCATAGTGTTGACACCAGTCTCAAGCTTCACTTTCGCCAGTTCTGTTGAGTTTAACAGTGATTCCAAATGTGCCTTTTCCGATTCAAGAGTTTCTACTTTCTTTAAACTCTTTTCCAATTCCCTCTGCAACTTTATCGACGAAGCTTCATGTTTGTTTTTCAACACTGTCACTTCTTCAAGCTCCTTCAGTGTAGAGGCAATTGTCTCCTCCACTTCTATATGTTTTCCTTTCAATTGGTCAAGTTCTGTTTCATTTGACATCAAGCGTTGTTGTAAGCCCTCTTTCAATGTTTCCAACTCTTTGATTTTTGACCTCATGGTGGATTCACTTTCCAAATTTTTCTGCTTCTCCTCGTGAATTTCTTTCTTGAGTTCAGATATTCTCAAGTCGAGTTCCTCGATATCCTCGTAGGAGATTTTGCGTCTCGGCTCACCCTCGGGATCATGAAATAAGGCTCTCTTTATGCGGAACGAATTCTCTTTCACCAAATTGACATAAATTGAGTCAAAATAAACGTCGGGTAAACCACTTTCATCTTGGATAGATGTAAAGTTCAGTGTCTCATCAAAGAACTTGAATGTAGGATCTGCAAGCAACTGCTTTACCTTTAGGGAGTAATTGTCTCTACCCAAGCTCTTGACAAGCAAAGCATGTAAATCTTTTCTAGGAATGGGTGATTCCTTTGAGGAAAACTCATATACCACTCCAAGTAATACAGCAGCCATTCCATGAACAAGCAATCTTTCACCCGATGAATTGTGAGACAAAAAGTTCAACAACGATCGCACAATTGATTCGTCCTTCAAAAAGTCATTTACAGCATTGAAATCTTCATAGAGCCAAACAGTGAGAAGCATCAAATACCCCACAGCAATTCTTTGATCCATATCATTCAATGTGGTGATAAGTAAGCCCGAAATTGCCTGCACGGAAGTCATAACCTCCTCTCCGGCTTCCTCGTCTCCAGTTTTCAAAGCCCTCGCAACATCCTTGTTCTCAGGTTCGTCTTCAAAAGCATACATCAATATGACTGCCGCATACCATACTTTGTACGGGTTCAATTTTAGATCCGCATCATAGTCCATTAACACCTTGAACACATTTCCAAAAGGTGTAGCAACACTGCTCCCATTCATTTGTGGTAAATCCTCTTTGGAATTCCTATAAAAGTCTTCATCGGTGTATGCTGCTATCTGGTCATTCAAAAATGCCATTTTTGATTCCTGATTGTCATGAAAGTAAGATTGTAAACAAAACGCAGCACTGATTCTAATATCAAACAAGTGTACCGAATTGAGGAATAAACACCAATCAAGCCAGGATAAGGGGACCAGAATAGGCTTATCGTATGCCTGGAGATGTGAAGGTAAAGATGGATCCACATACGGTACGTCAATTTTTGAGATTTCAAATTGAATTGTAGGGTTCCCACTGATAGCATCGGCAGTAGTTAACAATGCAACTGAGCGAATCAGAGTCTCAGTGAGGGGCGAAAACACATGCTTCAAAAGAATGTAGTGAATACCATTTTGGTACAAATTATCTTGATTCTGCACAACCAACTCATTGTCTTCAGAAACCAATAGCCGACATATTTCCAAAGCGATTATCATATTCTGCAACCTTTGTTCGGTCCACACCATTGGAGGTGGAGCAATGGGTACATCATTTTCATCGAGATCATGCAGCTCGTCTGTTTCCTCAAGCGGCTCGCCTAATAATCTCGCTAGCCTAGGAACACACTGAGTCTCCAAGAAAAATTTTTGATTCGATGCATTGAATTGCAAAAGATTCGTGATCAAGGTTAAACAATCTTGAACAAGGATGGATCCACGTATTCCACCTTCTTCATCGATTATCTCAAACAACGTTTCGAATGTGTTTTCGAATGCAACTAGTTTCTGAATATTGAAATTGTTGTTGACTACCGCCATTAACAATAAAATTGCTTCATTACGCACTGGTTCGTGGATATCAGATAATAAATTGCATATTATGGACATTGCAGTGGGTATGTTTAACAAGGCTTCCTTAGTTCTTGTACCTCGACTCGCCACTAATGATTCCAAAAGCTGTATAGTGTATAGTCTTAAATGGTAGTCAGTCTCGGCTAACCCATCAACTAATAATTTGAAACCTTCCTGATCTTGCAAAAGGGCATCTGCAATCCACAATGACATCTGATCCAAAGTTGTATCTTGCATTAATAGCGGGGAGGGATACTTTCCATTTTGCAACCTCAGCTGTTGCGAGATCCACCCTCGCGTTAAATCTTCATTACTTTCGCCGCGGATGAACAAAATGAGAAACGTTTCCAATATAGATTTGACTATATTTACATTATCGTAGTCTTTCTTTAGCGTTGATATCAAAGGCTTCAACCCATACTCAACAACAGTCTCTCGGTATTGTCTACTGAAACTTTTCAAGCCCAAAACGGCTGATCTTCGATCTGAAATCATGGTTGCATGTTGCAATCGATTACATAGCGTGGGAATTGCTTCCTCTACCAGCTGACTCTGAGCCTGGCTCCCGAGGATGTTGTTAATGTACTCCATGCAATTGTTGATGTGTAATAAGGTGGTGGTGGTGGTGTGTAATGAAGGAATAGAAGAAGAAAAAAAAATTTTGGTGTGCATAGAAGTTTGAGACACGTTAATTATAATTTTAGACACCTACATTCCAATCACTAACCACCATAGAAGAGAGACAGACACGCACACGTACACTGCAAACATCATCACGGTAAAGGCAAATGTCTTGATGCCGTTTGAAGACTCAAAGTATGAGATAAACGAAGAGACACGTAACCTACCATCAACCGTCAGTTATTTTCCAACAATAGCTGATTTAGAAGATCAAGCAACCAGTGACTCAGTCGAAGAATATGATGACTCGGTGTTGAAAAAAATCAGCTTGTTGCAAATAAAGCTTGAACAGTTGCAATATTCTAGAGATTCAAAGAATATCGGTGGCCTAAATTGGAATTTTAACAAATTCTCAGGTCACACGTTGTACGCGTTGGCCAATGAAGTTTTTGGATTTAATGGATGGTCTACTTCCATAGAGGAATGTATCATTCTGGAGACAAATGTTTCTCGTGGCCAAGGGGGGGAAGAGGAGGCAAATGGTGAATCAATTGATAACGCGTCTATACAGAGTGCTTCAACTTCGGAGAGGAGTACACCCAATGTGTTTAATGACGCGATTGTTAACTGTGAAGAAACCAGCAAGGATAATGGCTTAAGGTACTCGGCAAAGTGCATTTGTGTAGTACGCTTAACTTTGGAGGAGGGAACGTGTACTGAAGGGATAGGTGAAGGCACGGCAACGAATCTTCCTCATAGATACATGTGTTATTCGAAATGCAAGAAAGAGGCAGTCACTGATGGCATAAAGAATGCAATAATCGGCCTACGCGGTTTATACTTTCGGTATGAGCTGAAAAAAGTCAGTGAGGAATTGTGTATCCCCTTGACTCATTAATACATAATCTGCTCTCTATATAAACAAGTACATCTAGTAATCCAATATGCTAAACTTTGGAAACTGGTTAACTTTAGGTTTAGGAATCTCTTCAATCAAGTAAATTTCACCATTGTCATCAACCCTCTCACGGTCTTTTTCACTCATGTTGTGAATTTCATCAATATTCTCCTCGATGAAGACAATCAACTCGCACCAGTTCTTTTGAATCTGGTATGCTTTCTCCTTCATTTTGCGTCTGATTAACCCATCAATTAGTCTAGTGGCGTCTGGTTGTGTTTGATCTAACCTTTCCAACAAACGACCGACTGATCTTATCAAATATTCTTCTTCATAAATGGTACCTTTTCTTCCTTTGGCTTTCTTACGTTCTTCACGCTTCTTATTTTTCGAAGTTCGACGAGATGCACCGGTTTTGGCAGTACCAGCGGTTTTCCCTGTATACCTTGTGAAAAATGATGGAGCAGTTGACGTTTCTGAAGCAGCGACTGACACATTATCTGGTGTATCTAAATCATCGGGGGTACCGTAGAATGAGTACGGATCTTCTTCCTTTTTGGTACGCAACTCCCTCAACCGTCTTAGTTGTGAATTCATTTGCCCTTTACAGTCAGCTAGTAGCTCAGCAATTGTTCCAAAACCTTCATTAATTTGTACGTCAACGACTGATCCAATTAGTTCTGGCTGAGACTCCTTTTCAGCGAGAAGAATAGCTTGATCAAACCAATACTGTTTACAGTACAACTTGATTGCCTCTGAGACATTTCCCAAAAAGTGATATTCAATTTCAGCAGCATCACTGTATTTATGATCAGAAGTCAACGAATTGACAAGGTTATTGGCAGTGTTTTCACCCTTTCCTTTAAATTCTGACTTCTCGGTGATTGACAATGCTGATTTCCATTTCTTGGCTAAAATGTAATTCTCCAATGACTGATCCAACTTGCCCAAGTATTCAAACGCTAAACCAGCTTCGCTGAAGTTGATCGTCTTTTGCAAGTGCTCAGCAAACAAGTACATGATATCATTACTTCTCTCATTGTTGTACTCGTAAATCTTTAATCCAAGTTTGTACAAGTCATGTTTGACAACGTAGTCATCAAATTCAGCAAAAGCCGATTCACCCAGCTCGTGTAGCCAGTATAATGCCAATTCATAATGTTTCAAGTGATCATCAATCAAAAACTTTCTACGCAACTCTGGTTGTGTGTGCAAGTTTTGCAAGAATGGAAGGTACTCCTTTGGATCCATTTGAGATTGCTGTGCAATCAACAATGTCAATTTGACATCGTACAAGCCCAAGCATGTATCGTAAAGCTTGTTTATATCTTGCAAGAAGCACAAATGAGTGATTGCCGTTTCCTTCTGCTGCTCGTCTCCCAACCTACCAATCAATGTCAATGCTTCAACCAAATTGGGAGGCTTTTCGCACGCATAAACAGTCAAAATAGTTTGCATGTAATTGTCCATGTACTCCAGCTTTAGCAAAACAGACAAAATTGCCTCACAGATCCGGTTAACTTTTGAATCTTTGAAACTTTTAAACACTTCCTCCTTCTTGTTGGCGAACTTTTTTCGGAATGCGGGTTGTAAGGTTTCTCCATTCTGTTTAATCTCAGCTTCATTAATACCAGCATCGATCAAAGTTTCCCTATATTTTGTCTTGGTCACGTCTTCTTCATGCAAGCATGACACAAATAAATCTAAATACTCAACTTTTTGAATTTGGTTGATGAAAAGTTCAACATTGTTGAAAAACAAGTTTGGATCGTAATCGTGCAAAATATCCAAATCAATTCTGTGCGTACGACATGCCAAGAATGCACTGTGGAAGTCTCTTGCTGCGATGAATTTACGGATAGCCGACAATACCATAATTCTAGGACATATTGTCTCAAGGTTCCCCCTCGGAGCTTCTAACACAACTGAGTACTTGGTTGGCATTGCATTAACCAAAAAAGATCCACGCTCGATTTGCCTTATTCTCTCGTCCACGATATTTTCATTTGATAAATTCTGAAATACTTCATAATTTTCGTGACTGGAATTCAAATGGACAAAGCACAACTTGGAAAGCACAGTTGTGAATAGCAAGTGCGATTCAGTAATTAACAACGATGTAACACCACTCACGATTGGAGCTTCATTGCGGAACAACTTACCATTTCGTGATAAACCAAAACACTCAAACTCATCGGTTTCTTCTGTATAGTTTACTTCAAACTCACGACACAATTGTGGAAGCTTACATATGTCCTTGAGATCTTGTGTCGAATCGAATTGAATAAGCCTGCTATCCACAGTCTCAATAATCACAGTGTTGAAATCTGCTCTTGATTTCATCAAGACTAATTTAGGCGTAACATCAACTGAATCATTGAGTTTTGGGTTGTTTATATCATCAACCTCCAACAATACTACACGAGAATAAGTTGGTGCATCAATAGCTACAGCCACAAAATCGTCCTTTATGAAAGCAATCTGCTTTGCCACCTCATTTGACTCGTTAATGTACACATCCGCGGCAATTTTGCTCAATACTTTGGGATGTTTACCTTGTCTTATATCGGCCATGGTTAACTCGCTGAGGTAAATGTCGTTGTTGCTGCATAATGCAACATACTTTTCATTTGATTTACTAACAGCAAGGTCATTGATATTTCCTGGCACCTCCCACTCACGCAAACTCATTGGAGGTGGAGCGTTGGCAACTGAAAGTGGTGTAATTTTGGCCGTTGAACCATCCGTCACCAAGGTCATACCCAAATCATTGCCAAACCTCGTTGGTCCAGTGACTATCTTGTAAGTTAGATCCACTATTTGCAATCCGTTGCTAGTACCAATCATGAAGTTGGATGGCTTCTCAGGGTGAAACTTTGTAAACAAAACACCTTCGGCAAAAAGCTCCTGCTTCATGTACCAATGGTAATTCTTTGTAGTCCAAAGTTGTATCCTATCCTTTAATTGGATTAATAGTATTTCACTATCTGAACTCCATGTAATGTTCTGAACTACTTCTCCGTGGGGATCAACTCTAATGTTAAACTGGCCGTGCCTAAGTCCATTTCGTTCGTAAAAGACCAAGTCGAGAACCTCCTCTCCATCCTCATCGTCGATATGTCTTTGAGTAGATGCAATCAACGCACCCTGAGGTTTCCAGCTAAGGTTTTGTTCCAACCCATCAACGGCTTCATTGACACTATCAATTTCACCTTCTCTGTTGAAAACTCTAATCACCCTTCGATCGTACATCTCACTCGTATCTTCAACAACAACAGGCTCCTTGGTATTTACAGCGAAATATTCCGAGTCGCCTCTCCAGCTGATTCTGACTGTATTATCATCAAATTCGGAAACAGTACCTCTTTCAATTTCATTCACGGTGGGGTCACGTAATTGTGCTACATTTTCGCCCAATCCTGCATGCTTCAAAGCTTCTTTTTCTCTTTCCAATGCTTTAAAACCTTTACCTTTGAACTGTGTCTCTTTCTTTCCCCAACCTACTGAGACATGCTTTGAGTCGGTGATTTTAATGTCATTAGAGTCTAATAACTTTTCTGTAATGGGCTCAAACACCCTTGACAATAATAACAACTTATTTTCATTGGTCACCATAGCTAAAGTCTCTTCGTCATGAGACCATTGGGCTGCTCTCAACCCAACATCAATTGTTCCGACTATTTCGATAATGGTATGGTCGTAATCATTCGTTTGTTGTGGGTCGTAGCTGGCAGTGATGATATCACCATTACTGAAAACAAACACCAATTGTGCCGAATCAACAAAGTGTACAGTGTTTAACAACTGTGAATTCACTGGGAAGCTGGCAAGAACAGAGACACTGCCATTCTTGTGAAATTGTTGTACTTCAATGATTTTGCTTTCCTCTGAAGATAGTACAAATGTGATGGCATCGGAGACTGTATCGTATACACTATCTATGATGTGCAAGTCTGGATAAGTTTGCGATTCAGGGCTGATATGGCCCCTATTCAATACTACCAAATTTCTCATTCTTGTGGGATTGTCTCACCTGTATCAGGGGCTTGCTAGGTGTAGTATTAGGTATACTGCAATTGATTTGGTTTATTATAAGATGCATAACCGAGTCCCTTCTCATCAAAAAAGAAATGAGACGAGGAAAAAAAACAAAAAAAATTTACTCTTCAATGTGCAGGATCAATGATTGCAAATTAAAGACCGAGCGGAAATTGAAAATAGCCTATCGTATTAAAACACAACAGATTGCTACGTAACATTAATACTAGATCTATTTACTATGTTCTATTTTATATGCCTCAACAGTATCTTTTATAATTAAGTTTGGATACAATTGATCTTTACTTAATGGTTGTTTGCTGATGGGATCGTATTTGCCTTTGGTATTTATATGGTTTACTATTTCTTCTCGTTCATAAGTGATGCCACTAGGTGTAACCACTGGGTCAGTCAACATCTCAAAGGAAATTGGATCCAACAAATAGTCTGGGGCTTCTTCTATTACATTATTATCCACTTCGGCCATTGAAAGTAAAGACGCCGAGGATCTAGGAGAAGCCGAATAAAGCTTTGGAGCAGAACTTGACTCTAGCTTTTGCATCTTGTAGTCGAGAACATGATTGTCATACAATGAGTGGATAAAATTGTTTTTGAAAATGTCCAATAGATTGCCCAATTCAGCTAGTTGAACTTTTAACAAGTCAAATAGTTTTGCATCGTATTTGGCTGTTCCACCGTGCTCCTTTTTCACCTGTTCAATCTGTTCTTTATGATTCTTTTTCATCAACTGAATTATCTTGCATAGTAGTGACTTGTTCTCGTATTGGCCAAGTTGGGCTGTGGTTATATTTATGTCATTCTGAACGCGGGGAATTAAATCCTTATAGTCTCCTCTTATTTGGGTACCTCTAGGAGCTCTTTCTGGCTTGGATGTTGGTGCAAATGCTGTCTTAATATTGGCAAACATACTTAATGGAAGGCTAGGCTTGCGAAGTAGTGGGTCAGATGTGTATTATAGAAAGTGTTACTTAGCAAATTGTTTGGGATATACTCCTCATTGATTTCCAAGTGTTTAAACTTTATGCTTTGGGAGAAAAAGTTGGTTGCATTTAAGAACAGATGCAGAGTTTTGTTTTTGATGAAAGATGTATATTCACATGTCTTTTAGTGGTACGTATCACACATCCTTCTTAGTAATAACAATAAATGAGGGTCTATTTTGTATTACATAATTGTTTACAACAAAATAGACCGTTTTGTTTTTTTTTTTTGTCGTGACAATTTGGTTACAAAAGAAAGAAGAAGGGAAAGGAAATAAAAGGAAATGCGAAAAAAATCAGTGACATTCCTATTTTACTTCTCTTTACTTATGAAAAAATAAATGAGCTAATTATAGAAGATTATATAGATGGAGCTGACTGAAATTTATAATATAATGCTAGACTTTCTGGCTGCTGCTGAAGTAGCACCCTAGGTTTTGCTTGTGGTGGTGGTATGACATCATCACATCATTTTTGTGTGTAGTCTGGGTGCTACCAGTTACCGTATCTTTCGCGAAATGGTTTGTGTACGAAACGAAAGGGATAAGTACGTCCATAACGTCATAGTTGATGTGCTTGATTCCGGTTTGGTCTGTTATAATATGTTGTTTTCTTGGCTCTTTCGAATTGCGTTTCAATCCCTTTCGATCTACTTAAA
Source organism: Lodderomyces margitis (assembly GCF_024628925.1). Classification (NCBI taxonomy): domain Eukaryota; kingdom Fungi; phylum Ascomycota; class Pichiomycetes; order Serinales; family Debaryomycetaceae; genus Lodderomyces; species Lodderomyces margitis. The sequence goes on from NW_026261739.1 coordinate 129,508, forward strand.
TGCAAAAAACACTTTGTTAAAATAATTCATGTGATCCTGATGTTTATAATTGGAATATCAGTAATGCATAACCCCATTTCTTGTTTTAATAATAATATGATCAACTTTAAATTGCTTGGAAAATCAGTTGTTGCAACCCACTGTATTATGCAGAGAGTATGATATAAGCGCAATTCAATGGTAGCGATAATCTAACCAAAGTTTTTATTTGCCTTGGCTACCAGAGTCTATACTATCATAAACTACTAAATAGAGAAGAGACATAAGCACTGGACTGGTCACATAGTTTCGAAATGAGTACGGGTTTACTGGGTCGGACACAAATTTCATAAACCGAACTCCGTACGATCCATTTCTCCTAAGCTTATACGTTGTTAACAAATTAGTACGAAAATTACAAAAATAACGACCAAAACAATACGTACTACCAGATAATCAACTTGCGATTTTCAACTGAGTTACAGTTAGTGCCAGTTTTCTAACATTTTACCAGTTGAAGGAAGCGAACAAAGCTTGGCCTGTCAAAATGCGTGAATTTTGTCTTTTTTTTGTTACTTTCTGGATGATTGCTCAATACCACAGGCGATTTAAACTCCGTTAACACTTTCTGAGAACTAGTTCCATAAGATTCAGAGCTGTTTGGCTTCTAACAGTTTATGCAACCCACCATTGTGACCCGTAAATTTAGGTCCGGTCTCGACGTTTAAGATCCCACAACCATACGGCCCTTCCCCGGAATAACCGCTATAAATAACCGGTTTTGTGCAACAAATTTCCAACTTTTAATTACAATCAGGCCAAACTTTTGCTCCTATCTTCTAGAATAGAAAAGAATAGAAATTAATTTAAAAGGGTATAAATATATATAAATAGTCCAATTCAACGTCAATACTTTAAATTAATTTACTGATTTCCAGTACCATCAATAAATCAAAACATAACACTAATCCACAATGAGTAAGCACGAAGAATCATTAATTCAAGAAGCAGAAGATGTCGACCCTTCAATTGCAAAGCTCCCTCCCCACAAGGTCGACAAGGCTGAATTGAAAGAAGATTTGCAAGAGCCTTCTGCTGCCGATGAAGAAGAAAAACCACCAGCTGTAGATGCTAAATTCCAAGAAGAAGAGAGAGAAGTTAGTGAATGGAACACTGGACACGGCTTTAAAGACCCCAAAGAGTCTTTGCTTCAAGAAGCCGAAGATTCCGATAAGAATATTTCCAAGCTACCAGCACATCAGGTTGATAAGGCGGAATTGAAGGAGGAGACTTCAGTGAATCCAGACTCGGACGAAGCCGAGCAAGAAATAGTCAATGATGATAAATTGAAAGCAGAGGAAGAGAAAGTTACGGCATGGAATGCAGAACATGGATACAAAGACAACGGGGAATCTCTTATTCAGGAAGCTGAAGATGCTGATTCTAATATTGCCAAATTGCCAGCTCATAAGGTGAACAAGGAGGAGCTTGAAGAAGAACTCGGAAAGGAATAATTGGAAAGACCATCAAATATGCATTTGATAAGCCGAAAAGACGACGTGTTCGTATTTATAATCAAGGATTTTATACTTTAGATAGATAATAATATCAATTATTTGCTAGACCTTGCATAGACTCTCCTTCAGTCTTGTAACTCGTCAAGCGCAGCTCTCAAAAATAAGGTCGTGCACAATGTCCATATTCTTTGAGTCAATCAATCAAATCTCTGAAAATCGAAGATTGGGCATTGAGAGAGAGAGAGAGAGAGCAAAACGATAATTTCATATTTGGACCCAACCATTCAATCAATCTCAGCCCACCTGCACTTCAACCCATCAATCATTGCATTCCTTAGCACTATATAATATTTAATTGTTATTTTCTAGGAATATGTCAGGAAAGGAAGAAGCGGTTTTCCGCTCAGCGGACATGTCGCTTGTGCAAATCTATGTGCCCACGGAAGTGGCTAGAGAAACAATCTATAAAATCGGTCAATTGAATATAATCCAATTTAGAGATTTAAACTTTAAAGTCAACGAGTTCCAAAGGTCTTTTGTTAACGAATTGAGAAAGTTGGACAATACAGAAAGACAATACAGATTGTTTAAGCAAGAATTGGACTACAGAGATATCTCGGTAAAATTGTATCCTTATGAGTTTGTCATACCGCAGCAATCTGATATTGACGATTTAGTCGAGAGTGCTCAGTTGTTGGAGGATAGGGTTGTCCAGTTGAGAGATTCGGTTGAGACCTTGTATAAGAATCAAAATTACTTGAAGCAATTCAAGTTTTCCATATTGGCTGTGGATAAGTTTTTCCATTACCAACTAGGTGGAAGTGGCGATGCTGTCGAACGCTCGTTACTCCCAGAACTTGATGATCTGCGTTTATCGTCAACTACAGCATCAGCATCGCAATTCATTTCCGGTGTCATCAATCGTGATAAAGTAGGAATATTGCAGCAAATTTTGTGGAGAATTTTGAGAGGAAACTTGTACTACCACAGTGAGGAGTTACAAGAAGAAATCTATGACGCCAAACATAACGCATATGTGGCAAAGAATACATTTATCATTTTCTCCTATGGTGCCCTTGTCCACGATAGAATTGTCAAGGTTTGCGAATCTTTGGATGCTGAAGTTTATGACGTTGAAAAGACTGAAGAGGCCAGGTCTAAACAGTTAGCTGAAGTTAAATCAAAACTGGAGGACTTGACTACTGTTTTGAGTGAGTCGGAAAATGCATTGACTTCTGAATTGATTGCTATTAGCCAAGATCTTGGTAAATGGTGGGAAATCATAGCCAGGGAGAAACAAGTGTACAAGACAATGAATCGTTGCGATTATGACGGGGCCAGGAAATTGTTGCTTGGTGAAGGGTGGACTCCAACCGATTCCATACCAGAACTTGCAGAAACTGTCAAAGAATTTGATCAAACACAATCGATTCCTTCCATAGTCAACGTCTTGACCACAAATAGGACTCCGCCAACATATGTACGTACCAACAAGTTTACCTACGCTTTCCAGGCTATTTGTGATGCATATGGTACCCCTCGTTACAAGGAAATTAACCCTGGTTTACCTACTATTATCACATTCCCATTCATGTTTGCTATTATGTTTGGAGACATGGGTCACGGGTTTGTCATGTTTTTAGCGGCAGCATTTTTGGTGTTGAATGAAAAGAAGTTGAGTGGCGTTAAAAAGGATGAAATTTTCGACATGGCGTATACTGGCCGCTATATTTTGTTGCTCATGGGTGTTTTCTCCATGTACACGGGTTTTATTTACAATGATGTGTTTTCCAGATCAATGACATTATTTAAGAGCGGTTGGGAGTGGCCAGAAAATTTCAAAATTGGCGATACTTTGATCGCCAAGGAGGTTGGAACCTATATTTTTGGTATGGATCCAGCATGGCATGGTACTGAAAATGCGTTGTTATTTTCCAACTCGTACAAGATGAAGTTGTCAATCTTGATGGGATATGCCCATATGACGTATTCATACTTTTTCTCGGTTACTAACTACATTTATTTTGATTCATTAATTGATATTGTTGGTAACTTTATCCCTGGCTTATTGTTTATGCAAGGTATTTTTGGATACTTGTCGTTGGTTATTGTTTACAAATGGACGGTTAATTGGGCAGAGTCAAAGTATCAGCCACCGGGAATATTGAATATGTTGATTTCGATGTTTTTGTCTCCGGGAAATGTCGAGGAGCCATTTTATCCTGGTCAGCCAACAATACAAATTTGGCTAGTTGTTATTGCATTAATTTGTGTTCCTTGGTTACTTTTTGTTAAACCGTTGTTCTTGAAGAGAAAATTGGACAGAGAAGCTAAGCAGAATGCACAATACTCGGCATTGCCTAATGACGAAGAGACAGGAGGTTCTAACGGCTCCACATATGAAGAAGAGGACGAAGATGGCGAAGAGCATGAGGAGCATTCATTTGGAGACATCATGATTCATCAAGTGATTCACACTATTGAATTCTGTCTTAACTGTGTATCGCACACTGCTTCCTACTTGAGATTATGGGCATTGTCATTAGCCCATGCTCAATTATCGACCGTGTTGTGGTCGATGACCATCAGCAAGGCCTTTGGTCCTACTGGAGTGTTTGGTGTCATTGCTGTCGTGTTCCTATTTGCCATGTGGTTCGTCTTGACTGTGTGTATTTTGGTGGTTATGGAAGGAACTTCAGCAATGTTGCATTCTTTGAGATTGCACTGGGTGGAGAGTATGTCCAAGTACTTTGAAGGTGGCGGTGTACCATATGAGCCTTTTGGATTCGACGGCTTATTGGACAGTGTGTTTTAGCTGATACATAATTAGAATATTCAAAATGACAAGTTTGATAAAATTGCTAGTGTGTAGAGCTATTTCTCTATTAGAAGAAAGACCAGACCCAATGGTAGATTGATTCTTTGTAGTGTCGAGGAATAAACGACGAGTGCTATTTACCTCAAGCTGGTGATAGTTTCCCGAAACGGACTGCTTTTCACCATTTACGAGAAAAAGAAGGTTGAATGGTAGCGAAGTCCCATAAATAGAAACATATACAAAGGATCTGCAGTAGAAGTTGAGAAAAAGAGCATACATTTCTGACATTATGATCTTCTACATGCTTTAACTTTGGGCAAAGGTCTGCAAAACAAATACTAGGCATAATTCACCCGAGATTTAGCACAGCATTGGCAAACTTGGAAATAATCAAACAAGACAAGTTCCCCTATTGAGCATGACCGCTAAACCAAACGTTTGGCAAGAAGGGGAGTGTACCTTGAGTTCATCTCTCCGTCCATTTCAAAAGCTAGTAAAAGGCTATTGCACACAGTTGTTCTCTTGTTCCGACAGCATATACCAATCTGCAAACACGCAAATCTTCTATTGCTCACTTCTGCTTTATCTATCCTTTTTTAATGGTTAGTAGAAATTTGCACCCACGTGCTGATATACAACAGAACCTTTCTCTTACCGTAGAAGGGACTACAGGAGAGGATTTTTGAAAAGAAAGTAGTATGACAGGACAGTATCACACAAACTTTGCTTCACTTTCGGGTAGTAGTAGTAGTAGTAGTAGTAGTGGCTTGGCTTTACTATTTGACAAAAGATCTGGCATAGAATTCCTTGGAATTTTCCCTCTCCTTTTCCTTAATTATGTGTGTGTGTGTGTGTGGCTTTTGTTACACTTTTACAACCATTTTGTAGTTTATGTGGGTTTCTTTTTTTTACTCTTGCGAAGAAGCATGTTTTCTTAATATGGGAAAAAGAGGGTGGCTTTAGGGAGGAATTTATTTGCTTTTAATCCCTTTCCTTTGTTCTTTTCTCAACGAATAAAATAGCTCTTGGAGAAAAAAGTAAACATTTGAAAATAGAAAATAACTCCTATAGTCTGTTTAAACTAGGCAATCACATGTACCAAAATGGAAATTCCTCGAGGTGTTGATTGTTTTGGTATTTCTTTTTCAATTTCAAACCACGTTTCGATGATAATAGTAATGGATGCTGATAGTCTTGTGTTCTGAATAGGCATATACGTTATACTGCAAAAATAAAAACACACACAATTGGCTGATCATTTACTTACTTGAACACAAAAATCAGAAAAAAACTGTGGTGGTGCTTTCTTTTGTCGTTAACGAAGCGAGCAGTGGCACAAACTGTACTTGAGTAATTTACTAAGCCCAGCTTAACAAGGAGAACGATTGCTAAAATCCCACCAAGCCATAATTCAGAGCTTTACATCTGGATTATCAAAAAGAGATTAATCTGTTGCAGAAAGACTCAGTTGTGGTGTTGGGGAGTAAATATTAATTCACAGCAACATTCTGGCTACAAACCTTTTACCTCTCTTCTCCTCCTGAAATTGGTTCAGAAGACACTACCTTATTACTTTTCTTTTGTGTCACCGATTGTTTCCTCCTTTTCCTTTCCTTAATTCCTGTTATTACCAAAGTCGTGTACTTAACTTCAAAAGTGGTTTGCACTTTGTGTGTTGTTATCTACACAAATTGTTTATTGTTTTGACATCATTATATGATCTGCAGTGTGTGTTCAGCTTTTTTACACACAAACACAATGAAAATAGCAACAGGGGTTCATTCTTTCTTCCTTCCCAAGTTGAATGCCCATCTTTTGGCTATTAACAATAGATGGCGGAAAGAGATTGATTAGCACTTCTCAACCCGGAATAGCCGAACCAATCTTCCTCGGAAGGAACATGGCTCGTCTTCCCTTCTCTTCTATCCTAGAATGTAGATCCATGAGTAATCAGATTAGGCCATTGCAGGTTAAAATAAGAAGGCAGTAGCAATAGTTACAGATGTTCTGACACAAGGCATTGTACCCCAAAGGGAAAAGCTAATAAGCCTATGTTATGGCTACATTTGCCGATACTTACGTTGCACTTGGTTTTACTTTTAGTTTTCTTCGCGGCAACCAACAGTTTTGATATTGGCCGATATCATATCTAAGCTAAGTTTATGCGACGCCATGTTTCGGATCCGGGTTGAGAATCTATATTTAGTATTTACGCAGTTTCTTTATCGTTCATATTTGTTTTCTGTCAAGTGGTTGTAAGCCATCGTTGAAGGATCTGCATTTAATATTTCTATGTATTTGGTTTAGGCGGCATTGTAGCACTCAACACAAAAGAAAATTGTGGTTGATTTTTGAGTTAGTAGTGTCATATTTTTTTCGCAATCGCAATCGCACCACACATATACTCAGTGGCATATGTTTTTCTAGATGGCGCAATGGCAACCTCAATCCACAATACATGTTCACCATACCTGTAGTTAGTTGAATTATCTCTCTCTTCACTTGTTGTATGTTTTTGTTGTAGTATGAGTCAACTATTGTTTTGGTTTTGACTGTGGCTCTACAAGAACAATGTCACTGTTTTTCAGTCTTCATCGGTAACTCTCACTTTATTTCTATGCCACATATTTTTAGAGAACTCTTACACCGCTAATCGTTTGAGATTTGTAACAACAAAAACTGTGTTTCAGGTTAAACTTTCATCCTGATTAAGCTACAATCTTTCCTCTTTTCATTTCTTCACACAGTGTCAAGGACTTCCCAGAGTCGAGTCAAAATTTATAAATACTACCTCAACTTCCCAATAATTTCTTAGCTTTTAAACCTTTTCCCGTTTCTTCTTTTCTTTACCACTCAATTCACACTCGCTTAAACTACTACTATTTAATTACAACAATGCAATTCTCCAAAATCGCCATCTTATCTGCAGCCACCAGTACTGCTGTAGCTACGTACGCCAACTCAAGTTCAACTCCAGAAGAAAATCACACTACTACCATTGTCCTTGGTAACTCCACTATTGTCACTGGTGTAACTACTGTCACTGAACTTGAAACCACTTACACCACTTACTGCCCATTGTCAACCACCCCAGAAGGAACAGCTCCAGGAAAGCCAACTACTACTGCCCCAGCTGGTGAAGCCCCAGCCCCAGGTCCATCTAAACCAGCCGGTGGAAACTCAGGTGCTCCAACCACCACTACTAAACCAAGCGGTGAAGCTCCAGGCTTCCAAACCACTTCAGGTAATGTTGGTACTTCAATTTCATCTACACCCGTAGGTGGAGCCTCAGGTACCAAAACTACCGTTGCTCATGAATCAACTTCTCCAGCTCAAGGGGGCTCTTCTCCAACAGTTTCAGTCGCTTCTGAAGCTGCAGGTGCTGCCAAATCTGTCCCATTTGTTGCTGGATTATTGGCTATGGGTGCTGCTTTGGTCTAATTCATTTAATAAACAAGTTTTTGATATTTCAACCATTTCTATGTTGTAACTAATATTTTTGCTACATTTGCTACATTTGCTATAATTTTACATTTTCTTAATTCGGTAATCGGACAATTTAGGCTTTAGAGGAGGAGAATAATTTTTCAGGGAGGCCTGAAAGAGTTGACAACAAACACAATTATCACTTATTTTTCAGTTGCTATGCTACTATAAGAAAAGTTGAGTGGCTTGAAAGTTGTTTGGTGTCGTTTGACAATTGGAGCTCCTTAAGTCCTCGTAGAAAAAGAAAGCTGCTGAGTTTTTTAAATTTTGCAATTCCTCATTTAATAACCCACTGGACAAATTATTTTATTTATTTTATACATGTAATATTGCTGTATAAATTTTCTGTTTTTATTTTAGTTCAATAGATTTTCGTTTTACAAATTCACTGTTTACTGATTTGTAGAGGATGGTGAAGGAAAACTTATCAATTTAATTTTACACAATAAACTCTTCAAAGCCTATTTGTGTCAAGAGAAGAACCAACCTTGTCTTTGTTTCGACATAAATATGACGGTTGCAAAATCTGGCAAAAATTATATTGTTTCCTTATGTCGCACTCTTGGCGCAATCTAAAACGAGACAATACACAAAACAAGCTGACAAAATGATTACCTTTGGCTAATGCATTCTCGCAAAGTGTAAATGCTTATACAATCCTTAACTGAATAATATTAACACCTGAGCATAAGCAGTACCCTAAAACAAGGACAACAGTCAAATGCTCCGCTTTGCTTAAAGGCAGATCTAAACTGTTTTGTGTACAGATCTACAATTTTCAATTTTGAAGGATGTCATGTCCTAAGCTATCTTAGATATTTAGATCTACGCCATTTACAAAGAATAAGGTAGTTAGCCAATTTAATTAGTGTTCAATGTTGGTCATGCTCCAAGAAATTGCCCCTGTTCGAAAACGTCTATGATATGGTGTCAGATTACCACAACTACTGCAGCAGAAGAAGATCCTCGTACCATCTAACTCGAAGACATACGTCACCACTTTTACTTCCCCTTATATTTTGTCACGCAGGGAATGTACAATTTCAATTTCTTCTGCGCAATTCTTTTCTTGTGATTAGATTTGAGTTTCTATATTTAGTATCTTTCGCACTGTTTATGTTTATATTTTGGTTGGTACGTTGTCAAGTAATGTATAGCACTGTATCTTCTAAAGTTAAGCCGAATTGCAGCCCTCCCCCTACACAACACAAAATCTCTAACAAAGTAAAAAAAAAGAAAGCAACAACAACAAAAAGCAAATTTCTTTTTCTGCGCTAAGAAAATTTTTTTTTTCATTTTGTTTACGCAATCTCTCTCTCTTAAATCACTTTACATACAGTACACCACCCTCACAAATTGTTTAATTTATCACTTGCTTGTGCAATAATAGAGTATAAATCTACATGCAGTACAGTTTGTATACAAATGGAATAAAAGCTGATATTCTACGAATTATTGTTCCATTACACTGTAATGACCAATCCCTTTCTATTGTTCTTCTTCTCTTTTAGTTTTAATTGGAGGCTCTTTCCTTTAAGTAAACAATAAGACTGCATTAAAGAGCCCCTCCCTAGTAAAACAGTGCAATAACTTTCCTTTCCTTGTGAATCTTACATTAATCCTCACTCCGCATTATTGCGCATTACGTATTATACAGCAACAAAAGAGCACACAACAAAATGAAGATATCACAAAGATAACAAGAATTGCAATAAATCCTTCGGTTTTGGATTAAATTTTTATGCGGATTAGAATATCACCTTCTTCCTCCCCCCTTTCGCAAAAAATTACTAACTCAACAAGATTATAAATACCACCTCAGCTTTCCAAAAGCATTAAGCCCACTTCATCTCTTCTTTCTTCTCTACCGATCAATTTACATTCGCTTCGCCTAATCTTTACAATGCAATACTCCAAAGTCGCTATTTTATCTGCTGCCGCTGGTACCGCTTTCGCTGAATACTCAAACTCCACTTCTAGTGGTGGTGGTGGTGTCGGAACTACTGTTATTACAGTCAGTGGTACCCCAATCACTACTGGTGTAACTACTGTCACTGAGGTTGAAACCACTTACACTACCTACTGCCCATTGCCAACCACTGAAAAGCCAACTGAGAAGCCAACCTCATCTGGCGGTGCTCCAGGTACTGAGACTGAAACTGAAATAGAGACTACAATCATCACCATCACTTCATGTGAAGAAAACAAGTGTACTGAAGTTCCAATCACTACTGGTGTAACTACCGTTACCAATGTTGAAACTACATACACTACCTACTGCCCACTTCCAACCACTGAACAACCAACTACTGAACAACCAACTACTGAACAACCAACCACTGCTCAACCAACCACTGCTCAACCAACCACTGCTCAACCAACCACTGAACAACCAACCACTGAACAACCAACCACTGCTCAACCAACTACTCAACAACCAGGTGGTGAACAACCAACCACGAAATCTACTGTTGCTGCTGAATCATCAACTCCAGCTCAAGCATCTACCGGTCAACCAACCACACAAACTACTGTTGCTGCTGAATCATCAACTCCAGCTCAAGCTTCATCATCATCAGCTCCAGCTGTTTCTGCAGTCTCTGAAGCTGCTGGTACTATCAAGTCTGCCTCCTACTTGGCTGGATTGTTGGCTTTGGGTGCTGCTTTGATCTAAGTCTATTAGTTTACACCTTACTTTCAATTGGCTTTTGCACATCCAATCTTGCTATATTAAAGTTTATTTTTTTCTTTCGGTAATCGGAAAATGTTAGTTTTAGAGGAGAGGAAGTGATAATTAAACAATTACCACTCACTTTCACACTTTTGTCTTGCTACGATGAAAAGTGGTAGATTAAAGTAATCATGACAATACTTTGGTGCTTCACCTTCCAAAGTAAGAGACGCTTTCAATTATTTTAAAATTTGCTAATTATTATTATTATTATAATCACTGGACAATATTTCACTTAACTTTTTATTTTTTACATACAAATACTTTCGGTATAAGTTTCTGTTATTTAATTCAAAATGTTTATTCATTCTTTTTTTTTTCGGTAATAAATTATAAATGTAATGTTGTAGTTGTAGAGACTTATGGAGAACGCTTATGCTCTTTTCGGAAGAAAATTGGCTATTTTGGAAGTTACTTTAAATAGCAAAACATCTGCATAGAAAACTACTCGATGAATGCAAAACGATTCTTTTTTTGCTATTAAGTAATGCCTGGGTGCAACTCGTGCGAAGAAAAATAGATTTTTTTTCTTGTCTTGCTGTTTTTTGTGTGAGTTCCGATTTTGTGCTATTCAATTTTGAACCCTTTTTTTTACTTCTAGGCATGGGTTGCAGATTAGTTTTAAAAACCTTTATTCGGCCTAGGTAGCCTCAGGGGATTTACTGTGTTGTTGTGAAAGGGTTAGTTTCAGGTTTACTTCTGCTATTTTTGTGGCTCAAGGGTTGATCTAAAAGCAGCCTAGGTTAAAAGGCTAAACATTTGCTTATACTCCCTTATTGTTTGTGGGTTCCCATCATTATAGTTGTTGTTCAAGTCCCCGGGTATATGTAGAAGTAAACCTTCAGTATCGCACGTTTGTTGAGAGTAGCAGCTAATCTCGAACACTATTTTGGTTTGTATACCAGAAAGGATGCTCTCCTATTCTCAATTTATTCCTTGTCTTAAAAGTTTTATACTACATATTCGTTTATAATTTAGTGTACGGGATTAGCTTACTTTATTTCCTTTATAGCAGCAGTCCCTTAATGTCTGCCAATCTTTTTGCTTCCAATTAGTGTGGTAATGACATACTACTGTAAATTATAGCACTAAAGAACTCAGCAATTCTATGTGTGTTGGAATCTTGGTTTAAATTAGCCAAAATTTTAGTTTCTAGAACCCTTGTGTAATGATTTTCGTCTATGCTAGAACGTTTTTTTTTATCACAGTTTCATCTAAAACGTGTAAAATCAGAATCTTTTGTTTACTTTCTCCTCCCTAAATAAACAAAGGATATATTTATTTTATTATAAACAACCAACCAAAGGGTATCTTGTTAATAGAAGGGCCATAGAGCTTAGAAATACGTTTGCAAATAGTCTTGGCTTCATACTGCTGATCCCTAGAATTTTATGCACAAGACGCTAATACCCCTCTAGTGAAATGTGCTGCTGTGACTGTTTGTGGGTGCAGATTTCAAGTGTGTGGTTTGTAAGGATTTAACGGGAAACAAGACTTAACACCCGTGGAAATGATTTAAATGCCATATTTTAAAAAGATTATAAATATCAGGGCTTTTTACCAACCAGGAGCAAATATCAAGGCTTGGAATGGTTCCTTTTTTATCCAATTAAAACCTAAGGGCAATTCTATTTCAAATAATGCGGTTATCGAATACTATCGTTTATTCCACCTTCGTTGTGGTTTGCTATTCCTTCGTTATTAGACCTCGTGAAGAAAGTTCTGTTGGGTCAGCGTTGTTGGGTGATGTGCCACAAGAAGGCCCGACCACAACTAGCCCTGTTCCACCAGTTTCTTTGGCAACACCCCTTACTAGTGGCTTGGCCCCAGCAGTTTCTTTGCCATCTCCCATTACCACTAGTGAAGTGGTTCCATCTGTTTCATTGCCCTCGCCAATTTCTGACGTGCTGAGTGCAATTCCCATTGTTTCGGCTCCAGCCGCTTTGTTTAGTGATTCCGATCCAGTTGCTTCGGTTGGTGATTCAGCTACTGCTTCTAATAGTGTAGCTCCAGCTGGTTTCCATAACTCGTTGCCAACCGTTTCACACCCAACTCATTCATGGCCATCACATTCATGGCCATCACATTCATGGCCATCACACACTTGGCCATCACATTCATGGCCATCACATTCATGGCCATCACACTCACACCCAACTCATTCGTGGCCATCCCACACTTGGCCATCACATTCATGGCCATCCCACACTTGGCCATCACATTCGTGGCCATCCCACTCACACCCAACTCATTCATGGCCATCACATTCGTGGCCATCCCACTCACACCCAACTCATTCATGGCCATCACACTCATGGCCATCACATTCATGGCCATCACACTCATGGCCATCACACTCACACCCAACTCATTCGTGGCCATCCCACACTTGGCCATCACATTCATGGCCATCACATTCGTGGCCATCACACACTTGGCCATCACATTCATGGCCATCACACTCATGGCCATCACACTCACATCCAACTCATTCATGGCCACCAGAAGAGTCAACAACCACTATTACAACTACAGAAATAACTACTACTACTTGTCACCACCACGAGTGCTATCCAACTACCATCACTACCGGTGTGACCACAATTACAGAACATGAAACCACATACACCACATGGTGCCCAATCCCAACTGAAACAGTTACCGTTCCAGAAACAACAGTTGTTACAATCACCGAATGTACGCATGATGTTTGTACCACTAAGCCAGTTACTACTGGTGTCACTACGATTACTGAGATTGAAACCACATACACTACGTGGTGTCCATTACCAACCACTGAAGCTCCAACTGAACAACCACACCCTTCTAGTGGCGGTCCAGGCTCAATTGAAACTGAAACTGAAACTGAAATAGAGACTACAATCATCATCATCACATCATGCGATGAGAAAACGTGTACTGCAGTTCCAATTACTACTGGTGTAACTACCGTTACCAATGTTGAAACTACATACACCACCTACTGCCCATTAACAACTCCTGAGCAACCTACTCCTGAGAAACCTACTCCTGAGAAACCTACTCCTGAGCAACCTACTCCTGAGCAACCTACCCCTGAGCAACCTACTCCTGAGCAACCTACTCCTGAGCAACCTACTCCTGAGCAACCTACTCCTGAGCAACCAACTACTGTTGCTGCTGAATCTTCTTCCCCAGCTGAACAGAATCCTCCTTCACCAACCATCTCAGAAATATCTGAAGCTATTGGCGCAGTCAAGTCGATTTCATTTATGGCTGGATTATTGGCTCTAGGTGCTGCTTTGTTTTAAAATAACTAGTTTGAAATCTATTTTACACTTTCTTATCATTTCATTGGCATAACTATATTTGCTATGTTAAATGTGTCTTTTTCGGTAATTCGACAAGTTAACTTTCAAAAACGGTTTACAAAGGCGCGAAAAAATGAGACCCCGCAAAATACCTTCCACCTCACACATCAGATATTCAACTTTAAAAAAGTGAGTGGTTTGTTTTGTTGAATAGCTTAGTGTTATTTTGAGGTTGGCCATCGGTAGCATAACCCAAAACACCCCCAGAAAAGAGATGCTTTCAATTTTTTCTACAATATTTTGTGATTTTTATTTATATCCGCTGGAAGATATTTTAATCTTTTTTTTATTACTTTAGGTATAGGCTTTCGGTTATTAATTTTAAAAAGGGTTCCAAAACCTTTTTTTTCGGTAATCATTGTGAAAAATTTCGTAGTTGTGTTATTACTTCTGCTTTTAAAAGTGTTAAACTCTAAGGTCTACTATAAGTCTGAAATGGATTAGAAAGTAGTCAGTGTATGTGGATGAAAATGAAGATGTCCGACAAAAGCCACTTGTTGCCGATAATGTATTTATGGGTGCAAATTTTAGAAACATAATCTCTTCCCGTATTTTGTCTTGGCTTTGTGTGTGGTTTCTTAAATCCGTTTTTAGGCGTTGGCGCACGTTTTTAAAGCCTTTCCTTACTCCTTTGCAAATGGACCGCCGTTGTTAAACTAACCTTGCGGTGATAGTGGCTTAGTTTAGAAGATAGAGCGGTAGATGTTGTTAGTCTAAATCATTGCATAAAATTCAATGTTTGTTTCAAACTTTTGTTTGTTTGTTATGGTTTATTTTTTGATCAAGGACTTGGGAGAGCCAGAAGGAGGTACATCCACAGCGTATATCCTTTGTTTGTTTAATGTTCCTCTTGGCTAAATTTAGACACTATTTAGAATCACCACAACGAAGAATCTAGAACCCTTGCATACTTATTCTTTTGTTGCACCCTTCTCCAGTATATTATTTTCTCGTCTTGTTTTTCGGCGTGTAAACAAAACTATTTTTAAAATCTATAAACAAACCCACGGTTCATTAAAATATGTTCTTCTTATATGGGGTTAAAGATATAAACAATACGTTTGAGAAAACTGTTCTTGGCTAATGTTATGATCATGAGTTTTATTTGGAACAAACAGTGATATCCCTTTGCATGACCCGTGTTAGTGTGAATACGAGGGTGAATGTGTGCTTGTGGGTGCTACGTCTTAGGGCTTAACAGAAGCGAAAGAATCAACAGCTGTGGAAATGGTTTACGTCACATATTTTGGAAATATTATAAATATCAGGCACGTTTGCCATCAATAGGCGAATATCAATGCTCGGAATGGATTTTTTTCTTGCCATATTAAAGCTCAAGAACTATTGTGTTTGAAACAATGCGGTTATCAAATATTGTCGCTTATTCCACCTTGGTTGTGGTCAGCTCCTCTTTTGCTATCAGACGCCGTGATACTACATCTAGCTCTACAACATTTTCCATTGACTTGCCACCAGGAACTACCACCAGTTCAATTCCACCAGTATCATTGCCATCTCCAATTTCAACTGACTCGATTCCACCAGTGTCGTTACCCTCGCCAATTTCAACCGACTCGATTCCACCAGTGTCGTTACCCTCGCCAATTTCAACCGACTCGATTCCACCAGTGTCGTTACCCTCGCCAATTTCAACCGACTCGATTCCACCAGTGTCGTTACCCTCACCAATTTCAACTGACTCGATTCCACCAGTGTCGTTACCCTCGCCCATTTCAACTGATTCGACTACACCAGTATCATGGCCTTCGCCAATTTCAACTGATTCGACTACACCAGTATCATGGCCTTCGCCAATTTCCGTGTCAGTGAGTTCAGCACCGATTATTTCGCTTCCTACCGTTTCATTTAGTGACTCACTGGCTCCATCTGGTACCGAAACTTCCAATGACCACCACTCACTGTGGTCTTCACACTCACACCCATCTAGACCACCAGAAGAGTCAACAACCACTATTACAACTACAGAAATAACTACTACTACTTGTCACCACCACGAGTGCTATCCAACTACCATCACTACCGGTGTGACCACTATAACTGAAACTGAAACCACATACACCACATGGTGCCCAATCCCAACTGAAACAGTTACCGTTCCAGAAACAACAGTTGTTACAATCACCGAATGTACACATGATGTTTGTACCACTAAGCCAGTTACTACTGGTGTCACTACGATTACTGAGATTGAAACCACATACACTACGTGGTGTCCATTGCCTATAGAAACAGTAACTGTACCAGAAACAACAGTTGTTACAATCACCGAATGCCACTACGATGTTTGCACTACCAAACCAGTTACCACGGGCGTTACCACCATCACTGATCATTGGACTACGTATACGACTTGGTGCCCTATTGTTACAACAACCATTACTGATCATTTCCCACCACCACCACCTCCTCCACCATCATCTTCGGTTTCAGTTCCACATCCACCAATTGAGACCACAGAAACCGAAATTGAAACAACTACCATCACCATTACTTCGTGTTCCGACTATGTTTGTACTCCTGTTGAAATCACCACTGGAGTCACTACAGTCACAGAATTCGATACTACATTCACTACATATTGTCCTATACCAGATGAAACAATAACTCTTGACCCACCCGAAATCCCTACTGTCTCGTTCCCAACTGATTCTGGCCAGACTGGTACAGGAGAAATCCCACCCGATGAAACAACAATAACCCTTGATCCTCCAGAAATCCCATCGACACATCTTTCCAATGGTGATCCTTCCGGTTCTAAATCTTCAACTGATCTTTCTGGAATACCAACAGGAATCACCATAACACCAAGCGATACCACCACCTGGGACACATGGACTACAGGGTCGGATGACACCACCACCTGGGACACATGGACTACAGGATCGGATGACACCACCACCTGGGACACATGGACTACAGGGTCGGATGACACCACCACCTGGGACACATTCACCACACCATCCAGTGAATCAGGTACTTTTACTATTTTGCCTGTTTCGGATTCCAATGTGGAAGCTCGGGAAATAACTATGGAACTCACAACGTTATCCAATGATGGATCATACAATGAGCTATCAATATTTGGATGCCTTTTGGCTATAGGTGCAGTATTGATCTAGGCCAACACATACCGACACGACGAGGTTAACATGTGTCTTAGGTTCTACCTCCCCCAAAGAAAAGGGAAAAAAAAAAAGATAAAACAATATTTTTATTTGGTTTGATATTCAATTCTGAAGTGGCCTTTTCGATGCTGGTGCATATGTGCTAAAAAAAATTGGCTTCGTTATTACTATCTTTTTGTTGTTATTTTTGAGAGAAACCTTTCGGTTATTTTTTTTTTTTACAAGTGCTTAGAATAAACATTTTCGGTTCTTAATTCGACCGTTGTAGAAGCTCTGACCGTTAGCTCGTTGGCTAAGATTTCAAAACTGTGCTCTTGGAAACTTTCATATTAATACAAAATTTATTGAAAAAAAGATACCCTACTTAGTTTTTACAAATATATATCATCATTTATATCATACACTTTCATTTCTTCCCTAACGTCAACTTTCTGACGACTCAGCCTGTCGTCATGAACTACGGGCTCTTTATCACTTAAACCCACAGTATCATCAACATTGAACTCATCAACCAACAATTTAAACCTGTCTTGCAACTGAACTGCATTTATATCACTTATGCCATACACTTTTATATTGGTGATTTTCACATCTTTCGAAAATTTAAAATAAATATCTTTACCTGGGATTTGATAATTGACGAATCGAATTGGC
The DNA here is from genome assembly GCF_024628925.1 of Lodderomyces margitis. Taxonomy (NCBI): domain Eukaryota; kingdom Fungi; phylum Ascomycota; class Pichiomycetes; order Serinales; family Debaryomycetaceae; genus Lodderomyces; species Lodderomyces margitis. The sequence continues at coordinate 147,189 of NW_026261739.1, forward strand.
ATTTTAATATGATTGATCCCCAGCCGTATTTGACTTGTTTTGATGAATTTAAATTTACATGCATTTATATTATGGTCAAGGGAATCTTCAACTTTGGGGAATTTCAATTTCTCGAATCCGGCTTTAGTATACGGTTTGAAGCCAATTGATGCTTGCACTGGACTCTCATCTTTATTTTCCAACTGAATCAAGATATCGGTGGGAATTATAGATGTACTTAACCGTATACCTATTTCGTCGCCTCCTTGCCAAAAGATATCATCGTCAAGAAGGACATGAATTGCATTGTTTGGGTTTTGAAGATTTTTTGCAAATATTACCCAGCCGTACCACATTTTCTGAAGCAAGTTGTGTTTATCCAAATCTGAAGTTAAAAATCCAAGTATTCTGGATCCCTGGTTATAGTCAGCATAGTTTACTAGTTTTGATCCTTTTGATATAAACTCAAGCATCGAGTTTATCCATACTTTATTTAGTGTAGAAGGAGTGTTGCGCAGTCTGGGATCAGTTGTGATTGTATCATTGACAATATTGAGTCCATCAAGGATCTTGTCCACATTGAATTCAACTTGAGATGTTATCGACTCGATGGAGTTTGAAATGGCATTGTCGACATACTCCTTCAATTCATCCACATTATCTAGTTTCTTGTCCGGTTGGAGTTCCTTTACTCTATCATCAAAGAAGGTTTGACTATATGAATCAAGAAAGTGGTACAAAAATTTGTGAAACTGGGGGGATACTTGAACTTGGCCATGTTTTAAATACACCAATTTTTCACTATCACCTGCGGGCGCAGACTTGAGAGCCAACGTTTCAATATTTGAGCTTATTTGTTCTAATTTAATTTCAGTTTGTCGTTGAAGCTCTTGTAATGACTGGTCAAAACCATCTATTCTAGTACTCACATCGGTGAGGTTTACTTCAGGACTAGGATTTGATTTGGAACTTTTATTCAACATCATAATTGCAATTACTATAATTACTGTCGCATATGATATTACAAAAATAAGGGCAGATTTCCACAGAAAGCTTCTAAGTTTTTGTGTTAACGTATTATCATCCATGGTATCCCTATCTTGTTGTTCGTCGTGATCGATTGTCTTTGACAACCGCGGTGATTCAAGTCGATGGGAATATTCCGGTACTTCGTCAGATAATCTTCTTTTATAATCCAAGTACTCCAAATCCTCGCTTTCATCATCATTAAACGACTCATTGTAAGTGTCACCATCACTTAATATATAATCTTCATCCTCGTCTTCGACATAATCATTGTCATACTGGTTATTGACAAACTTCAAATACGAGTCATTCAACTCCTCCTCATCAATATCTTCTTGTACACCATTCAACGTCATTGATATCTCCTGATCTATATCAAGTATTTTAGTTCCATTTCGATGATGTAGTTGGTGGTCTATCCCATCTGTATCGACATTTCGATACCCATTATAATCTGATGCTTTCCTTGGTGATCTTATAGGGTTTGATTTTCCAATTGTACGTTTCAAATGAATCGAATGTTCGTCATCGGTATCACCACTATACCTTGGCAATCTGGGAAATGCAGATGACATGTGTTTAAAGTGTTGATTGTAAAGGCTTCTGCAAAGTGTAAACAACGAATGCGCTTAAATGTGAACGCAAAATCATTTTGTTTTCTTTTTTCTTTCAACAAAAATTGGAGAGAGCCTTCGTTTTTTACTACTACTACTATTACTTCTACACTTTTCAAGATCCAACTACATTCGAATGGTTTAAAGTTGACCTTTTTCATGTGTGTCATTAAATAATTATGCCTATTTACGTTTACAACTTCTTAAGCAAAGTTTCAGCGCTGGAAATGTCAGTGAAATCACCACCATCCTCGTTAGCCAAGTAAACAACTTCACCATTCTTGACAATAACAGCGTATCTTTGCAATCTCTTACCCAAACCAGCACTGCTCAAGTCCAAGACGTAGTCATCACCCAATTGACTCGAAATTTTACCCTCTGGGTCAGTAGCAAAGACGACAAAGTTTTCTTCATCCTTGTAGCCAACTGCTTTTCCAAAAGCAGACAAAACGAATGGGTCATTTACAGCTAAGACAATGACTTTCTTGACACCATGCTTTTTAAATTGTTCAACATTCTTGATGTAATCAGGAATGTGTTTAAGGGAACAAGTTGGCGTGAAAGCACCTGGAATAGCAGTGATGATGACGGTTCCATCCTTCAATTCCTCTTGCAAATTAAGTGGTTTTGGAGCACCTGCCTTCAAAATCTCTGAGTGTTCATTGTCGTATGGGACGTACTTTGGTTTGACGTCTGTTGGGAATTGTTGACCAGCCATTCTTTTTTACGAAATAAAATAAATAAAATGTGTGTTGTGAGTTAATATAAGTGTTAATATGAAGTTATAGAAAGAAAGTAAAAGCAAGTAAACAATTCAATTGAAATTAAAAGTAGGAAATGTTAACTGATATATATATATATATAACGTGATTGGGGAAGTGATTTGGTTTTGATATAACTGTATTGTACTGTATTGTAATTAATAATTAGAGAGGAACAAACAAATGATTCTAGATTCTTAAAATTGCTTTGTCAATTGAATGCCAAAAAAAGACAAACAGAACAAACAGAACAAAACTAAAACCAAAACCAAATGCAAAGGCAGATGCTAATGCTAATGCTAATGCAATTAATACTCAAAGAAGCAAAAACAAAGAATCACACACACACACACACACACGATAAGAAGAAAAAGAGCATCAGAGGAGATGAAAGAAAAAAGGGGGATTATGTAATGTATACAATTCTTCTAACCTTTGCTTACAATTCAATTCCTATTAACTATAAATTCGCTTGTGTAATACTACGTGATTAGATTCTGTAAATTAATGATGAGTAATTTAGATCTAGATATAATGTCGTAATTACTCAGTTCTAAAAAGAATGCTATAGAAGGAGATATTTTATTTTTTGTTTTAAACAGCCTTGCTATATGTAAGGGTCCCGAGTATTGAATTGTATAATTAGACAAGATTGGATACCACCTCTTCCCCTCAAGCTGAAACTACAATGAGTGACTTCTGACTTTGTTAAAATGGAATAGATATTTGGCTGTAAAATAAAAGTCATAAAAGTCGTGAAAGTCGTGTACTAACCGTCGGTTTTAAGGATTATTATTTACCTTCTTTTGTCTTTTTTTATACTTCCGCCCCCACTGGGTTTTATTTCGGAGTTCCAAAGATTTTTAGAATCATCTGATTTTGCAACAGATTCAGCATTGAAAGTTTTGAAACAGTTATTCCGATAACACAAGTTCCTACAGTGTAGCCCCCCCCACACACATTTTCCCTTAGTCGCAAACAACTGCTCGTTTCTCAGGCTATGCCACTACAGATAGTTATTGTTGGAGCTGGTGTCCTTGGCCTCACAGCTGCCCTTACAGTGAGCGAAAACTTGATCGATGAACACGAGATATACATTATTGGAGAATATGGGCCCCATGACCCACGATTGAACACCTCTATGTCAAATTGTCATGAATATACATCCCCATGGGCAGGTGCCCATTTTCGTCCATTCCCCAGTGCTAATGAGCAGGATAAGAAAGAAATGAAGATGACGAGAGAGACATTGAGATACTTTGCTGAGGTTGCTGTTGCCAACCCTGAAAGTTCGATTCAATTTGTTGACGGAGTTGAGTATTTACAGTCTCCCAATGATTTATACAAGAAGGTACAATACGGATACAGCGAGGAGATGAACAACTTTGCAACCTTGAATGACCAGCAAGGGTTTACTGGATTCAAGTACGATACATGGGTGGTCAACACTGTTGTGTACTTGCAGTACCTCTATCGCAAATTGGTTTTCCAACAAAATGTCAAATTTATTCATCAAAAATTGGATAACTTAAAGCAAGTTACCACTATGTTCAAGTCACCAATAATTATTAATTGTTCAGGAATGGGTCTACAATATAACGGAGGATACGATTCACAATGTTTTCCAATCCGAGGACAAACATTATTAATTAAACCACCAAGATCGTTCAAATTGGACAAAACAGTAACCTATCAACTTGCTGATGGATCTTGGATTTTTATTATTCCTCGTCCTTTAAATGGTGGCGTTATACTTGGCGGGACTAAGCAAAAAAATGACACCCATCTTGGTATTAGGCAAGAAGACACCCATCACTTGATCAACTTGGGTAACAAGTATTTCCCCGATTTAAGAAAACGTGGTGGAGATAAATCCTATTTTGATATCGAACGAGTCAATGTTGGTTTGCGGCCAGCAAGAATCGGCGGCCTAAACACATCTGTCGAATTTCATGATGGACACACTGTGATCAACAATTATGGCGCTGGTGGAATGGGCTACGAGTTGAGCTATGGAGCTAGTCTACAAGTGTACCTGAATTTAATCTCAGTGTTGAATAAATCCAAGCTATGAAAAGGGACTACACCGGACCTGCTACTCAAAGGCTAAATCGCCATTGATCCAACGATTAACCAAATCAAGACTTGCTTCAGGTTGGTCAAAGGGAACCATGTGTCCAGCATCATAGACTCTCACAAACGTCAATTTGTCATAATTTTTCACTTCTCCAGCAATGGCGCCGCCACTCTTTGTCCGCCAAGGACGCAACTGTTGTTGCTCAAATTGTTTATAGTTTAGCTTATCACAAACCTGTAATAAACCGACCCAACTGCAAACAAAATCCTTGTCGCCAGAATAAATGAGCACTGGAATATCATCCTCTAATAAATTTTGAAGGTATTGTTGTGATGGTCGCATGTTGTCTCCATAAACTTCAAATGGAAATGCAACAGAATCTTTACACATTTGGAACTCAGTTGCTTCAGGCACGCCGAGTGCTTGTTTCACATTTGCAAGGTTCAAGTATTGGTCAATTGGTTGGGATTCAACATAGCAATCAGAGGTGTTGGCCACACATTCTTTGCGAATATCATACGGGTTGAGACCAAGTCGAGAAAACGGTGCGCCCACTTCCTTGCCCAACCTTCTAGCATATACACATGACGAAACCTCACCATACTTGTAGCACAACTCGTCAATCTTTTTGAACACTTGATACTTTTCCTCCATGTATTGACATTCACTTGAATTGAGAAGTTTCTTGTACCCACCTTCACCACAAGCCATAGGCCTATATGCACCAATTTGTGTCAATGGGTCTATAATCCCGTTCCCTATGAGCACAGAGGTGAGATTGAATGTAATTGTTCTCAGATTCCGTTTGAAAGTAGATACCAAGTTGGGGATGTAATGTCCACTATACGACTCGCCAGCAATGTGAAATTTGACCTTCCTAAACTGGGGAAAACGGTCAAGGAAAAACTCAATAAACATGTATATCAGTTGAGTTGCAGTATCGGTGTTTAGTGCCGGTATGCCTCCATATGAAAACCCCGTGTAAGTAGGTTGGTCCAAAAATATAACAGAAGCATTTGAATTCCACGACCAAGGATTATGGACCGGCTTGACTTCGGTATTGATTGAACTGGGCCCCAATTCAAAAAACAATCCGTAACTTGACGAGCAACCGGGCCCACCAGTTAACCATAAAATCAAAGGGTCAGTAGCCGGATTAGATCTGCTTTCAAAAAACCAGTAGAATATGTTTTGTTGAGTAAGATCACATTTAAAGTACCCTGCATACTGTCCTATATATGGGGATTCTATTCCCAAGGAAGCTATTGACCTAGTGAAAAGAGTGTAGGACGGGTATTGTTTGAGGGTATGTGCTGTTGCAACATCAAAAGCTGCTTGAAGTGAGACAGCGAGGGCTATAAAAATTATAACAAGAATGATTGCTTTCATCGTGATGCTGTTAATGTTGTAGTATCATTGCTTAAAGACGTTATTTATACTCGAGTAATTAAAAGTCGTGCCGTGCAATTCCCAATATCCGGTTTAAGAATTGCTCGCAAAACTCAAAGAGCCAATCTCCGTGTATAGATTTGTAAAGAAAGATAAGGACAATTGTGGTGTCATACATTGTTCTATGTATGACACCAATCTGTTGTATGTGATGTCATGTGAAAATATACTGCAACAAACACTGCTACAAGTATCTTTCTCAATGGTATTCGTATGGACCCTGTTGCAAATAACTTCAAACGCAATTTTTTGAATACTTTGTACAGTGGTCTAAATCCATTTGGTAAGCAGCTTACACAAGTGAACTTTTAAATGGTAACTTAGCTCAATTGCATTGACTCTAATATTTGCAGATTATTCTACTTTCTGTTTCAATTCAACTTTCCAATTATTTGTATTGATTTCCAATCAAAATACGACAGATAATTATTTAAATATTAAGCTTATTCTCATCATGTATTTACCTACATACTACTCCTAAATGTAAAACAAACTTGCGGCAATCAATCTCACTACGTTTAGGATAAAATTTTCGTTAAGCGAGCTCCTAAATGAAACTTTTTTGGGGTTAATTTTGAGTTGGATTCAATTCTAAGGCATACTTTATTTTCACAACTTTATTTTCGCAACTTTATTTCGCCTCTATTGTATGATCAGCGACTAAGCATAATTCAAATACTTCTTGCAAACATTATGTCAAAAGCAGCTTTGTTATTTTGGACTAATAATGCCTTCCTATTATGTATTTTTGTTCCAGGGAGACGTTGCACAGAGTGGGCTGCTATTCAAAGCGTTACCTCTCGTACATGCCCTTTTTTAAGCTTTTTCGTTTGCAACTTTTATTATTCTGCCGCCCCACTGACCTCCACACTTAAAGCCAAGCTCGATTATCATGTTACATTATTTTTCTAATCCCTTACCTACTAGCAAAGAAGATGTGCCACAAAAGGTAAAGAGACGGAAGACCAGGTCCACTTTCTGATCTAGAGTCAACAAACAAGGCAGTGTGGAGAAGCTTCTATCTGCCAATTAAGTTTGCAGCTATAATCAAGACAAAGACGACACCAGGATATATAGAGAAGCAATTATCCAACGGCAACGAACCAAAAGTTGGACCTGATTCAGCTATAATCTCATATTTTCAACTTCCCAATTAGTGGACCTTGTTGAATTGAGGGGTAACCTTTACTCAATTGACTTCACTTATAGTGCTCACCATGGCAGATACAGACTACATTCCATTACCACAGAGCGCAGGTTATGCTGTTCTTGTTGGCTTAGGCGGCTTATTCGCAGTGGGAATGATGCTTACCACTTACTTATTAAGAAGATACAATAAAGAAATTATCACGGCTGAAGAGTTTGCAACTGCAGGAAGATCAGTTAAATCCGGATTGATTAGTTCCGCAGTTGTTTCATCTTGGACATGGGCAGCAACTTTATTAACATCTACGACCCAAACATACAAGAATGGAGTTTTCGGATCATGCGGGTATGCATTTGGTGCCACTGCTCAAATCACTTTGTTTGCGACATTGGCAATTAAAGCCAAAGAGAGAGCACCTCTGGCAAGAACTTATATGGAAATTATCAGAGCAAGATATGGAGCACCTGCCCATATTGTTTATATCATTTGGGGTTTAGCCACTAATGTTATGGTCACAATAATGTTAATCACTGGTGGTGCAGCTACTGTTCGTGATTTAACTGGTATGAACCCAGTGGCCTCCTGCTTATTGATTGGTCTTTCTCCCACTGTGTACTCAGTATTTGGTGGTATCAAAGCTACCATTTTAACGGATTTTGCTCACACTGTTGTGTTGCTTATTATTATTTTGGTTTTTGGTTTCAGCACTTGGGCTACAAGTCCTGTTTTGGGATCGCCTGGTGTTGTTTGGGACTTGGTGACTAAAGCTGGGGAAGAGTATCCCGTAGCTGGAAACCATGAAGGCTCGTACTTGACAATTAATTCTCGATCAGGTGGAATCTTTTTTGTGATTACCATCGTTGGTGGGTTTGGAAATGTGTTTTTGGATAATGGTTACTACAACAAGGCATTTGCTGCTGATCCAGCTTCCGCTTATAAAGGATACATATTGGGCTCATTAGCGTGGCTTCCAATTCCAGCATTTTGTTCGTTGACTATGGGTTTAGCTGGCTTAGCCCTTGAACGAACAGACCATTGGCCATTAGGAAGACCTATGACCCCACAGGAAGTGGCAGCTGGCTTGGTATTACCAAACACGGCTTCAGCTTTATTAGGTAAGACGGGTGCGGTGCTTAGTTTAATTGTGACTTATATGGCATGCACCAGTGCCATGTCATCGGAATTAATTTCTGTGTCAACAATTGCTACATACGATATTTATCGAACTTATATCAAGCCTGATGCAAATGGTAAAAAGTTGATATTCATTTCGCATGTCAGTTGCGGTGTGTTTGCTTATCTTATGGCTGGAATTTCAATTGGACTTTACTATGCTAATGTTTCAATGGGGTTCTTGTATGAATTGATGGGAATTCTTGCAGGTGGCGCGGTGTTAGGTTCGGCAATGACGATCTTGTCGTCAAAGCAAAACTGGCAAGCTGCTACTTTCTCCCCTCCCATTGCTGCTACCATGGCAATTATGTCGTGGTTAGTTGTTTGCAAAACCAAATTCAAATCAATCACCTATGACAACTTGTTTGAGGATGATGCTATGTTGACGGGCAACATTGTGTCTTTACTTTTCCCCTTGATTACAGTTCCATTATTTACCATAATTTTCAAACCACAAAACTTTGACTGGAAGTTATTGGAGACACGAATCACCAGGGTGGATGAAACAGAAGAGTTATTAGCAGCTACTGGTAAAAAATACCGTGACGATGAGAAATTGAATCCTGTAAAGTCAGATTTATCAGTTATTGCTAGTTGCTTGGCAGAAAACAAACGTGACAAATATAGGCACGAGCAGGAGCGGTTGCACAAAGCTTTCAAGACAACAGCTATCGTGTGTGTGGTTTTGTCCTTATGTTTGGTTATACTTTTCCCTATCCCATTATACGCCAGCAAGTATATTTTCTCAAAGAGATTCTTCACAGGCTGGGTGATTGTTTTCTTTATTTGGATATTCTACACCGTGTTCCAAGTCATTGTATATCCTATTTGGGAAGGAAGAGCAACATTGTATCACACAGCAAGAGGCATCTACTGGGATTGTACAGGACAGTCGCACAAGTTATATGAATGGCAGGAGTCTCATCCAGAAGACTTGCATGCAGTGCAGTCACAAGTAATTGCCCAGTTATCTCAGGAGAATAGTTCAACTGCAGAACTAGGCCATGTAACAGCCTTAAACGAAAGTCATATAGATGACCGTTTAGCTGATGAGAAGAAATGAACTGTATGGTAAGGAGCGGAAATTCAATAAAAATGATGAAATGGCTGGAAGGAAATACTCAAAGCAAAGGCTTCATACTTCAATGATTAACTCTATTCTTATGATTAAATATTAATATAAATACTCTTTTGTATGTGTGCTTGCTTTTCATGTTGGTCAATTAGTATATTGAAGCACACTTGTGGCCAATTGATACATATCTATATTCCCCAACCGTCACAACATAGCACTATTAACTGGGATATATAACCTGTATAATCCTCAGCAATGCTAACTTTTGTAGCACAATATACGTGTATTCTCACCTCATTATTCATTATCACATCTTCCTATGTCATATCAAATACGAGATCACATATTATAATTCAAGCACATGAATCAAGTGTAAAACTACCACACCACAACATAGTGTTCAGTTTCTCTCGGCAATACTCACCTACTTTCTAACCCACGTGCTAACTACTAGTGAGATAACGCTGCCAACTATTCCTCCAAGGTACGCACCTACCAACAATGTGATAGGCCATTGTTGCCATGGCCGATCCCAGTCCAACGGTATTGGGATGACCCCCAACCAACAACCACCTAATGTCAACAAAACTTGCGAAAGTACCGGGTGTCCAAATATTGTATAATATATATGGTCTTGGTTGAACAAAAGCTTAAAATGTTGGAAATCCAAGGAGTATAGCACAATCAATGGGCTAAACACTAATTGTGACAAATGCAATGCCAAGCATGCTGTTTTGAACGAGAACATGAAAACAGGTGCTCCCAATAGTATTATAGCTGTGAATAATGGTACGGCTAAAACTATACTCACGAGCACACTGGACACAACTAATAGTGGAACGTTGGTGTGTTTAGATTTCCTCACTGTATTTTTTGCTAGTATAAAATTGTAAGCAGCCTGAATTGGTAAACTTGTAAGGAACCCTCTAAGCATGATCCCATCAACATTCTTTGTTATTCCATAGTGAAATAACCCCCAGAGAATGAGGATGTTGTGAATAGGTATCGCGATGAGACTGCTTGTAAGTTGTGGAACCACCGACACTTGCTTTGTCGATGTAGGCTTTGCGCTATCATCAGTCACAGTTTCCCCAGTGACATCTTGGTTAAATGAAACGGTTTTCTTTACTGGTTTGGGTTTGACATTTCCTTGAGACCCTTGCTGATTTACACGCTTCATGTTGTTGTTTCTCAATGGTTTCGGTTTCGGGAAGAAAAATTAGTTCGTTGAAAAAAAAAATTAAAATCCAAAAATACAAAACAATAATACCAACCTCAACAGTGTAACAGAATGGACGCGTACCAGGAGTTTCTAGATCCTTCCAGGATAAGTTGTTGTATTGGGTGTAACTTCATATCTCCCTCCGATAAGCATTTGGTTGTTGCAAAAGGCTCATTACTTCAGATATTCGAGGTTATACTTTTAAAACAGTCGACTCCAAATAAGCCCCAATACCAATTGAAATTAGTTGAGCAGTTTAAACTACAAGGAACGGTAACGGGATTGAAACCATTACGAACTTCTGAATGTCCGCATCTAGACTATGTGATTGTATCAACAAAATATGCCAAGTTTTCAATAATCAAATGGGACCATCAATTACACAGTATCTCTACTGTTTCATTACACTATTACGAAAACTGCATTCAGCATTCAACATTTGAGAAGTTGGCAATTTCAGATTTGATAGTTGAACCAACCTACAGCTCAGTTTCATGTCTTCGATACAAGAACCTTCTCTGTTTTTTACCATTTGAGGGAGTGGATGATGAGGATGAGGATGACTCAGATAACGATGATATTGACGAAGATGAGAAAAATAATGACGTAGAGGAAAACAACAATGGGTCGTACGAGAAGAGTGCATTTTATGATTCCAGTTTTATTATAGACTCGAGTGTTCTTGATTCCTCAATTGATACCGTTGTTGACGTGCAGTTCTTACACAATTACCGGGAGCCAACGATTGCTATATTGTCAACCAAGTCTAATGCCTGGGCGGGAAACTTGACCAAGAACAAGGATAACGTACAGTTTCAAGTTATGACTTTGGATCTTCAATCAAAGTCTACGTTGTCTGTATTCGATATTGACAATTTGCCTTACGACATTGATAGGATAATACCGTTACCGAAACCTTTGAACGGTTGTCTATTGATTGGATGTAACGAAATTATCCATGTCGATAACGGAGGTATTGCCAAAAGGATATCGGTCAACTCCTTCACATCGGTCATCACAGCTTCGGTGAAAAGCTACCAAGATGAAAGTGAATTGAATTTAAAGTTGGAAAACTGTCTTGTCATGCCCATACCAGAAGATCATCGTGTGTTGCTTGTACTAGCAACTGGCCAATTCTACTTTTTGAATTTCGAGCTTGATGGTAAGTCAATAAAGAGGATCCATCTTGAACTGGTAGACTCGAAAGTGTATGATTCTGTTAAGCTAACATACCCTGGAGAGGTTGCTGTCTTGGATAGGAACTTACTCTTCTTTGCTAACCATAACGGTGACAGTCCATTGGTAGAGGTCAAGTACACGAGCTCTTCAAATGTAGTTGAAAAAGAGGAAAAAGAAGAACAACAAGAAGAAGATTCAGACGAAGATGATCTATACAAAGAGGACGAAGAGGAAGAAGGGCAAAAAATAATGAGAAATTCACATATTGAATTTAAATCACATGACACGCTTGTAAATAACAGTCCCGTGTCCTCATTCACTCTTGGATTATGCTCAAAAGAAAAATACAAATCAAACTTACCGAATCCAAATTACAATGAAGTCTCAATCATTAGCAACTCTGGCTCTCACGATCAATCCACGCTCAATGTCATTGCCCCCACCATTCAGCCTCAGATATCCTCGTCGTTGACGTTCTCCCAAGTCAATCGTATGTGGAATTTGAACCAAAAGTATTTAATCACGTCCGACGACAAAAATGAAAAGTCGGAAATTTTTCAAATCGAAAAGTCATACAAAAGAATGAAGTCAAAGGATTTCGTCAACAATGAGACGACAATCAATGTTCACGAATTGAACAACGGTAAATACATTTTGCAAATTACACCAAAACAAATCATTCTATTTGATACTAAATTCAAAAAAAGACTATCCCTTACAGATGAAATTAAAGATGATGAAATTTTGAGTAGTACATTGCGTGATGAATTGTTGATGATATTCCTCGCCAGTGGTGATGTAATGGTTTTCTCAATCAACACTTATAACGAGTCGTATTCAAAGGTTGAAATTCCAAAGCTATTGGAAGATACAATTATCACAACCGGTTACATTACCAGCTCTCATTTATTAAACGCTGTGCTGAAAAACATAGAGCTATTAACCAACTCGAAAAAGAGACGCCATAGCTCAGTTCAATCAGCAACGCCAATCAATCTTGAGCCACCAAAGTCAACGAAACAAAAAATCTTTGTCTTGGTCACTGGTGACAACAGAGTTGTAGCGTTCAATCGTCACCATAATGGGAGGTGTTACCAGTTGGATAATATAAGCAAGTTTAGCGACGTACTTCAACTAAATTTCTTTGATATTGAACAATCGCCACCAGATCCCTTCATTAAGCAAATAATGTTGAATGAGTTGGGAGATAAAGACCACAGGGAAGAGTACTTGACGATTCTAACTATTGGTGGTGAGGTGCTAATGTACAAGCTATTCTATGACGGTGAAAACTATTTGTTCAAAAAGGAAAAAGACTTGAAAATCACTGGTGCCCCTGAGAATGCATTCAATTTGGGTACCATGGTGGAAAGAAGATTGGTGTATTTCCCAAACTTGAATGGATACACAAGCATTTTTGTAACAGGCGTGATCCCTTATCTTATAATCAAGTCCTGTCATTCCATTCCCCGAATATACCAGTTTTCCAAAATTCCAGCTGTATCTATATCGGCATTTTCTGATTCTAAAATTAAAAACGGATTAATTTTTCTTGACAATAATCAGAATGCTCGAATATGTGAGCTATCATTGGATTATAACTACGAATTCAACTTGCCCATACGGAGGATCCACATTGGTGAACTGATCAAATCTATAACATATCACGAACAGTCTGATACGGTTATTATTTCCACCTTCAAAGAAATACCTTATGACTGTGTTGACGAAGAAGGTAAACCGATTGCTGGTGTCATGAAAGACAAACCACCTGCTACATCGTTTAAAGGATCAATAAAGTTGGTTTCTACTTACAATTGGAAGGTCATTGATACAGTGGAGCTACAAGATAACGAGGTTGGCATGACTATCAAATCCATGGTTCTTGATGTAGGCTCATCATTGAAAAAGTTCAAGACTAAAAAAGAATACGTTGTCATTGGTATAAGTAAATTGCGAATGGAAGATCTCGCTGCTAACGGTTCTTTTAAGATATACAATATTATTGATATCATACCTGAACCTGGTAAACCAGAGACCAATCACAAGTTCAAAGAAGTGTTCCAAGAAGATACTAGAGGAGCAGTGACCAGTATATGTGATTTGAGTGGTAGATTCTTAGTTGGTCAAGGTCAAAAAGTGATTGTTAGAGACTTGGAAGATGATGGAGTAGTTCCAGTGGCGTTCTTGGACACCCCTGTTTATGTATCAGAGGCAAAAAGCTTTGGAAACCTTTTAATTTTGGGTGATCCCTTGAAGAGTATTTGGCTTGTTGGATTCGAAGCAGACCCTTTCCGCATGGTTATGCTAGGGAAAGATAGACAGCATCTCCATGTTGAATGCGCCGATTTCATCGTCAAGGACGAAGAGATTTTCATTTTGGTGGCCGACGTGAACAATGGGTTGCATTTGATTCAGTTCGATCCTGATGACCCCAAATCGATCAATGGAACAATTTTAATCAACAAGGCATCCTTTGAAACCAACAGCCAAACGACTTGTTTACGTTCGGTACCGAAAGGTGAATCAGGTAATTACCAAACTATTGGTTCAACTATAGATGGCGCATTCTTCAACGTATTCCCTATCAATGAATCGACTTACAGAAGAATGTATATTGTTCAGCAACAAATTTCAGATAAAGAGTACCATTATTGTGGGTTGAATCCAAGATTGAATCGGTTAGGTGGTGCTATACGCGTCCAAGATAATGAGACTAATGCTAAGCCCATATTGGACTACAATTTAATCAAGGAGTTTGCTAAATTGAATCTTGATAGGCAAAAGAATATTGCGACAAAGATTAATATCAAAGGTCTGGCTCATGACATTTGGAAGGATTTAATTGAGCTCGAATATTCCTTGGAAGATTTTTAGGTAACTAGAAAATTGTATAGAGCAGTACCACACATTATTAAATTAAAATTTTTTATTTACTAATACAATTATGATTTCAAATCTAACTTTACTATATCATCATCATTAATACCGAAATAGCTACGGTGACTAACCCTGTTGCTCCCATAGAGACAGCAGCGCCTTCATAAGTGTTTATACTATATGATTCCGTGGTTGAGGAGCTAGAACCAACTGCAACAGTCTCCTTGGACGTTGCTTGTTGTTGTTCTGCGGTTGGGGTTTCTGTGACAATGTTGTCGGTGATAACATTGACTGTAGCTTGTGATTTAGACTTGGAAGCGGAGGACGTACTCTGTGGCTTGGATTGTTCTGGTGAGGATGGTTGTGATGCTGCAGAAGATGGTTGTGGTGCAGCGGAGGATGGCTTTGGTGCAGCGGAGGATGGTTGTGGTACCACAGAAGATGGTTGTGGTACCACAGAAGATGGTTGTGGTGCCACAGAAGATGGCTGTTGTGCTTCTGAAGAAGAATCAGCTGTTTTAGTTGACGATTGTGAAGCTTCAGTCAATGGACAGTATGTTGTGTATACAGTATCGACATCGCTAATAATCTTGACACCAGTTGTCTTTGGAACTTCAGAACACTTGTTTTCAGAACATGATGTTATGGTAACCAAAGTAGTTAAATATTCAGTATGTGGTTCAACTGGAACTGCGGTGGTTGAAGCAGTAGACTTGGTAGATTGAGAAGCATCATCTGACGAAGTCTCGGAAGTAACAGGAACAGTTGATTCTACGGCTGAGTTTGTTTCCTTGGATATACTTTGAGCAGTTTCACTAGTAGCAGTTTCTTCAACCTCGGAATGAGAGGCAGTAGCTCCTTGACCTGCATTAGACTGAGACCAAGATGATGTTTCTTCCGATTGTTCAGTCGCGCTAACTTCAGTAGGTTCAACAGGGACACCTGTAGTTACAACAGTTAAAATACCATTGATTGTAGTTGTATAGGTAGTCAATCTTCCGATATCAGTAGTAACATGGCATTGTCCATTCGAGTCACAAACTGTACGAGTGATATCAACAGCTTCGGAGGCATATGCGGTTTGGTACGCGTATGAAACCTTTCTCGATTTTGTAGTTGTTGATGACAAGGAACTAGATGTAGCAGGTGCTGCATTCACTTCGGCAATAGAACTGTTGCCGTAGTAACCGCCTGAAAGTGCTGATGAGGGTAAAACTGGCAAGTCCGATGAAGACGATGAGCAAGATGATGAAATTGTGGTTGACCTAATGGTTAAAACATCTGAGGCAGCAGCGGCTACTGCAATTAATGCACTCAACGTGATTACTCCTTTCATTTGGTATTGTTATTCTATGATTTGATGGTTGTTTCGCAAAACAGCAACAGCATTCAACATTTGCAAGTCAGAAACATAGCCAGCTATTTATAATATTCCCCAGGGTATGGAACCAAAATTTTACTTGCTGTAACAATGCATTGGAGGTGTCGTTTCTGAAGAAGTATTCCTGGCTGGTAATACCTTATTGAGATAGTTTTGGGCTTTCATAATGGCTTTCTTTTCTAATGCATGGGTAGGAACATGGCTGGTGAGATTGTCGCATTATTACACAAAAAAGAAAAACTAAAATTTGAAGTCTGGCTGTTTAATCCAAATCGGGACTTGTGTGCGGCTTATAGGCGAATTAAAAAAATTCTTTCTATTCTATTCTTCGTCTTTGTCGTAATTTACTTTCCATCATCCTTGTTCTCCAGTAACATTGAAGCTTCTTTCGCATTCGAGTCCAATTTTTTGGTTATCATTTTACGAACGCAAGAACTGTTAATTTTGCTAACTAAAAATTGGTCTTTTCTTGTTACACGTGAAATGGAAATTTGAAACTATTGAAGCAATATGAAGAATGTTCAAATAGCGTTACTACTATGGTTGGTTTCCTTTTTTTCATTTACATACTCAAAACATACACCATCAGATTATATAAAGGAGTTCAATGATTCTGCAATAAAATTGACGTTGGAAAAGACAACATACTCCCTAATCTATTTTTATTCCGACTCATGCAAGTATTGTCAATTATTCAACCCAGTTTTTGAAAATTTATGTACTTTGTACAATGAAGATAGTGAAGCAACGGGGTTTCAAATCTTAAAGACAAACGCTAGAGTTAACAAGAAGCTAAGCAAACTTTTCGGTATACGACACTATCCCACTTTGAAACTTTTACATTACCCATCAAAGGAGATTTTAGAGTATGAGGGTAAACGAGATTTACATTCATTGATTGATTACATTGGATCTAAAACGACATTAACGCCCAATTATGAAAATTTTAAATCAGAAGTCAAGAATATTGAGAATCCCAAGGAGTTGCTTGAGAACAGCAAAGACAAGTTGGTGATTTTCATAATGAGCCATTTGATCGATTGGCAGGACTATCATTATCCATCGCATTACATCCAACGGATCTCAAACACGTATGAAGATATCGACTTTTACGTCTATCATGGGGATGATCTAAACCATGCTGAATTATTGCCACAGTTTGGCGTTAGTAATTTCCCCAGTTTGGTGTACATCAGAAACGGTGAATTCAAAAGCTTCAATACGGAACCGCCAGCTTATCAGACGAATGACAAATTTAATGGAGACAAAATTATAAAGTTTATTGAGTCAATTGATCTGGATGGTTCGTTGTGGCGGTCTATAGAAGCTGTGAGTGTGGCCCCAGTCATTGGTACTGAGCAATTTGAGGACGATGAAGATTCTGAAGAAGATATAGAGCATATAGAATTGTGACAAATGTCAAAGTGGCTGAATCATTGTCTCTATTCATTATCTAGTGATGCTGTATTGCTGTTCACATAAGGTCTTGATCACCAAAACGATTGACTTTACAACCTGCATATAGATTTTTTTTTAACTCTATTGACGTGTTGAAAATAAAAAATAAATAATAAAAAATAAAAAATAAAAATCAATTCAACTACAATCAAAAAGAAAAACAGTTTGGATTGAATTCTGGAAGCAGTTGACTAATTTACATTACCTCCAACATGAATATCTTTAGGTTCTTTGGTGATCTTTCGCATCTAGCAAGTCGATTCATACTCTTGTATGCAATTGAATCAAATAGATCAATTAACGGTCTTTCCTTAAAGACCCAAGCGTTATACGTTATTGTCTTTGTCACTAGGTACCTTGACTTGTTTACCAAATACTACTCCCTTTACAACACATTGTTGAAGATTGTTTTCATTGCCAGTTCGATATACACTGTGTACGTTATGGTTTACAAGTACCAAAAAACTATTCAAAATCATGTTGATACTTTTCCCGTTCGTTATTTAGTAGGTGGCGCAGCTGTCGCTAGTTTAATTTTCACCCACAAGTATACATTTGGTGAAGTTGTGTGGAGTTTCAGTTTATGGTTAGAAGCGGTTGCAATCTTGCCTCAACTATTTATATTGCAAAGGACAGGAGAAGCAGAAAACATCACTACGCATTATATTTTCGCATTGGGTATTTATCGCGCTTTGTATATACCAAACTGGATCTACAGATACTTTGCTGAGGGCCATTTTGATTATGTTTCTGTCCTTGCGGGTATTTTGCAGACCGCCATTTACTCGGACTTTTTCTACATTTACTACACCAAAGTCATGAAGGGAAAGAAATTTGAGTTGCCTGTATAAGTCACGTATGTTTATATATATATATATATATATATCTGTATATATATCATACGTAAAAAAAACTGCTCCTCATCAATCCTCAACACTAATCTCTCTTCAATGGGAAATATTCAGTCCTAACGCCATCTTTTGTTACAATCAAGATTTCCAAACCATCACCTACGTAAATATGTCTTTCACCAGCAGAATTGAATGCGTCTCGTACCAATTGTATCACTTCTTCCAACGACAAATACTTTAATGGTTTCTTCTCCTTTCCATCGGTTTCTGGCACAAATTGATTCTTGAAGTTGACTTGATTATCCAAGAATGGCATGATCAAACTAGCAGCTGCACCTCCAGCCCTACACTGTTCTCTCTCATAACTTCCAACTGGGTCATATGAATAAACTGCACCTTTGCCTTCCTCATCCAATCCAGCAATCAACGTACTTACATAGTAAGGGAAAAATCTTTTCCCGTACAAAAGATGCTGAATATATCTAGCAGCACTGCTTATTTCCAATTTCCTGTTTCCATTGTCGAATTTGTACCAAGTAAATGATTGTTTAAATTTGTCAATCAAAGCAATACCATCAGCGGCAAACCCATTGGCCGTCATTAATATATTGTCTCCAACATTGTGGATTTTAGGTTCGTATCTCGATTGTATTGAGTACCCTTCAACTTGTCTTGTGTCTCCTGCGAGGACGGCGAAATCTTCACCTGCAATTCCTAATACTGTTCCTCCATTGTCTGAATATGGGTTGAATCTGTGCTCAATGGGAACAGAATGGATCTCCGAGGAGTATTCAGATGCGACTGTAGTTTGCGCTGACATTGTGGGTGGTCTTGTACTGGGTAAAGGATGGCTGACTGAAGAAGTAGACTTGGATTTTGTATTAATTGTTCGCCACTGTAAAGCGTTGGAAAACCATCGCGCTACCGAATACAATCTAACATACATAGAACCGTATCTTTTGCAAAGTATTACAGACCAGGGTATTAAATGTCGTTATTTAAATCTATATACAGCTTGCTGGCTATTAAATGTACACCTATTCTTATCAATAGCTCCTCCCTCCCTTATGATTGATTCTGTATTCTAGCGATGTACGCCCTCGAGATTGTATTCCAAGATCTCATGTATTTCTCTCTGCATTGAGCAATGCAAGTCTCTTGCACACTGTCAAACTGAGCCTGAGGAGTGGTAACACATTTATCAAAACAGTTTTCCGTTATCGTTCTAACCAACTCGGTAGCATTAGCAATCGCCAATTCCTGACTGATTTGATTTTGTATATCTTGTTTAATCTTTTGACTATCCGATGCAATCACGGGTTGAGCAGAGCTAGCTTTCACAGGGGCCAGTGAAGGTGCAGAACTCCAGAAAGGCATATTTTAAGTATCTGTATAAAGTTGTCTCCGAGATTAGATAGTAACAACTCTCCCACTCACTTAGTCAGTTTTTGTAAATTAAAAATTTCTTTGGAAAAAAAGCAAAAGCGAAGAATAGAAAAATTGAAAAATTGACATCCGAGGAAGAAGTCACGTGAATCACTGTTTCTATAGCAAAACCCTTTCTTATCTTCTTTATTTTATTTATTTTTAGACAACTCTTTTGAAATTGACAAATAAATAAATAAATAAATAAATAAATAAATAAATAACCTAGATTTATTGGCATAACTTTAAATACAAAAAGAGAGATCTAAAATTTATCCGTTTCTTTCCACATACACTTGGTAGACAAGGGTTATGCATTAGCAATGTCATCTGAATCCTCCCCAACTACAACTACGGTAACTGACGACCACGAGGATGGGAAATCTACTCATTTATTTGTTTTGATCCATGGATTATGGGGCAGTCCAAATCACATGCACACGATTGAACGATATTTAAAAGACTCATTACCCACAACAACAAATGATGAAATTGCTACACTTAAGCCAGCAAGCTTTAGGTTTTGGAAAACGTACGATGGTTTAGATCTTAATTCAAGGAAGATCGTCACTGAAGTCTTTTACGAAATAGAATCACTAAGGGAAAAGAATGGGTTGAAAGTTACCAAAATCAGTTTTATTGGATATTCTCTAGGTGGATTATTGTCTCGCTATGTCATTGGTCTTTTAAATGAGTTGGGATTTTTTGAACAAGTGGAACCGGTATTTTTTTCCACATTTGCAACACCACATATGGGGGTTGAGTTTTTCCGTGACAACATCTTTGACAATATAGCCAATATAGTTGGTCCGTTTTTGTTTGGCAAATCAGGAGGAGAATTATTTATCGCAGATAAGGATAAGGCATTGGTTGCAATGGCTGATCCGAAACAAAAGTACTACCAAGGGTTGGCAAAATTTCAGAAACAAACGTTGTTAGCCAATGTTCGGAATGACAGAACAGTAGCCTTTTTCACGTCTTTTATCACCCAGTACTCTCCATTTGATGAGTTTGATTTGGTTAAAATAAAGTACTTGAAGAACCTTCCCGAAACTAAAATAGCCAATAAACTCGTGAGGCCTAAGATTGTCGACTTGACGAGATCGCACAAGTTGGCCCACGATGATTCCAAGTTATTTCCTGGTAATTTACAAGAAGAGACACCGTTTGTTAGAAAGAACAAGTATGCACGTATACTTGTAATAGTGGCTTTAGTCATTATGATTTTTCCTTTGTGGATCCCCTTTATCTTCACAACAAGTACTATGGTGTCAGTCTACAGTTTTGTCAAAGTCAGAATCCACAAACTTCCTAATATTAGAGAACATTGGGCACGAGTGATCAACTATGTGTACAATGATAAACCTATGGACCCCGAGGATGCAGAAGCGAGTCAAAAACAGCGTGATAAGCGTAAGCGCATAGCTCAACATGAGAGTTTCAAAGGTGATACTTCGCATATCACTGAAAATGCCATGGAAGGAATGCTTTATGCAGAAGAACACTTTTTGCATAGAAGCAAAAGCTCGGGCTCAGTGATTCCAGAAGGTGATGAAAACAACGACGATTCAGAAGAGGGCGACGACGAAAGCAAATTAGTCAAGCCAAAGTCGAAAGATGTTGGCGACGACACAAATTTGCAGGAAATTTACCTCGATAATAGAACATCAGCAAAGTTGGTAGACATTGATTTCAAAGCTAATGACGAGATCATGCATGCACTGTTGCCCACACTTCAAAACTATTCCAAAACATCAATGTTCAACCACGAATCGGAGTTGAAATTGGATGAGGCAAAAACATTTATAAAGGATTCGTTGAACCAGTTGGATTGGATTAAAATACCGGTGTACCTTGATGTTTGGAATGCTCATGATGGAATTGTGAGTCGTAGAGGACCGAAGACTAACCCAAAGGGCGCTGCTACTATAGGCGTTTGGATTTCTATATTAAGAAACCACTTACAGGATAAGAGCAAAAAATAGAGCTTCAAAAAGAGTAATTAGGTGCTTTCATTTTATAATAGTATTTATAGTTGAAACAACAGAGTGCAAATTTTAGAATTTAACAGATAGTTTTATTTATCGTAGGTTCCTCGGATTTTGTACAAGAATTTCATTGTTGATCGAAAATTAAAGAGTAGCAATCAAATTAGCAATAAAAGAGTTCCAACATACAACAACATTACTCCTCGCTTAAACCAACCAATTGCAACATTATACATATATATACATGATACGACCACTGCGTTATGATTGTTGATTTACTAAAACATCAAGCAAGGGGAACCGCTTTTAGGTCCTTAATAAGACAGCTCCCACTAAAACGACAATTTCACCAAGCTATTCCTGCTTCATCGAGTAGATATGGAATGAAGGTCTTTCTTGGTTTAGCCACTGGTGTCTCGGTTCTATCGCTAGGATACAAGTCTCAGGTATACAATGACGTTCATGCGTTGGACACATCAATACACGAATTAACCCCGATAAGTTCCGCCGATACTTACGAATCAGGACTATATCAAGCATCACAAAAGGAAGAATACGACCAATTTGATACATATAGAAAGAGTAAGACACAGCATGCATCTATATTTGTGAGGTCATTATATAAAGCAGCATTTTTCCTACAGGACTACCTAATTGATCCAGTAATCACATTTTCCCGCTTCATTGAATTATCTTGTTTGTTCTTGCCGGTCTTGTTTTCAAGCCCCATCTGCTGGTTTGGTAGAAAGCATCGTAATTCCGATGGTGTCATGGTCCGAACTGGTGCAACTCTTTGGTATCGCTACCTTCGTTGGTCTGCCGAAATTGCCGGCGCCTCGTTCATAAAATTGGGCCAGTGGGCGGCTAGTCGAACGGATATATTCCCTCAGGAAATGTGTGATGAGTTAGCAACATTGCATAGTCATGCAAAAGCTCATAGTTTTGCCCAAACAAAAAAGATCTTACAAAAGAGTTTTGGCGGCTTGCCGTTTGACAAGATTTTTGACGAATTTGACGAAAAGCCGGTTGGGGTGGGCGCAATTTCCCAGGTATACATTGCCAAACTTTCCAAGACTGCTTTGAATCAGGCATCAAAGCAAGAAGCCGAGATTCAAAAGAAGCTTAAACAACAAGACAAGGGTCATGAACCACAGTTTTTCGAAAACTTGATTGTTACAGAGAATTTAGATTCAAATGAGCGTGTTGCGATCAAAGTATTGCATCCAAAAGTGGAGATAAATATCAATCGAGATTTAAAGATTATGAAGTTCTTTGCTGACTTTATAAATATTATCCCTACTATGGAATGGTTATCGTTGCCCGATGAAGTGGAGCAATTTTCTATTTTAATGAGGTTGCAGTTGGACTTGCGAATTGAGGCGTTGAATTTGGCCAAGTTTCGCGAAAACTTCAAGAGCAGATTGGATATACATTTCCCGAAACCGTATTTGAGTTTCACCACAAGAGACGTTTTGGTAGAGGAGTATATTTACGCAATACCATTGAGTAAGATGTTAGCTTTGAGCGAAAACTATGGAAAGAACTTATCAAAAGAGATCAGTGACAAGGGTTTGGATGCATTTTTAAAGATGTTGATTTTGGATAACTTTGTTCATGCCGATTTACATCCAGGAAACATGATGGTTAGGTTTTACAAAAATGAACACTTTAAACATGAGAAGGAGTACAAAATAGTGAAAACTTCAAACGAGCAAGAAACCAACAAGATTACAGAAGAGTTGTTGAAGTTGGGAAATAACCAGCCAGCTTGGTGCGAACGTCTAGCTGAGCTCTATGAGCATGGCTATCATGCCGAGATCTGCTTTTTGGATGTTGGATTGGTCACAGAATTGAACCATACAGATAGAGTCAACTTCATCGACTTGTTCAAAGCGCTTTCGGAATTTGATGGTTACAAAGCCGGTGAGTTGATGATTGAGAGATCGAGAACCCCCGAAACAGCAATAAATAAAGAGATTTTTGCCTTGAAAGTGGAGAAGTTGGTGGATAGAATGAAGCTGCGTACCTTCACATTAGGAACAGTAAGCATCGGTGATTTGCTTGATCAAGTGTTGGGCATGGTTCGTAATCATCATGTTCGTATGGAAGGTGACTTTGTCTCAGTGGTAGTGGCAATTTTGTTGTTGGAAGGTATCGGAAGACAATTGGATCCAAAGTTAGATCTTTTCCAAAGGTTCGTATATGCTCTCTTGTTTGGGTTTCCTACTGAAGAAATTACTAACTTTTTTATATAGCTCTTTGCCGGTATTGAGAAAACTCGGGGTACTGAAAGAAGGTAGAGAAATATTGAGAGATGAAAATAGTTTGAGCATGATGAAGATCTGGTTGGCATTAGAAGTGAGGCAATTCATCAATGCTTCCATCCAGGACATACACAGTTTGGTCAAGGCAGATATGTTGAGTCCGAACATGTAATTGATATAGAGGGGAAATAGATGTAAAGATTTCATAGACAAAACAAAAGATAATGAAAGCACGAAGGCATGTGGTAGCTCAACGTCGTCAAAATTTTTCTGCTTTTTGAAAATTGTGTTGACAGAACGTACGACACGTTTGACGTAGACAATTTAAAACTTAAAAAGGCACCTGTATCTTGAAAAAGCTCTCCAGAGAATCTCCCATACTCCAAGAATTCTATTAGGTTGCCACAATTGCACCAATTTCAACAAGACATACAAGCACACCCACAATGCCAATCAAGTCACTCGAGACATATCTTTTTGAACGGAAACTAGTCCACACAAGCTCCCTCGATATATTATCAAATGCCGTGGTTGGTATCGATGTTGAGCATTACCTCAACCGCATCTACACCTTCAAAAAGGAGCAATTCTTGGCAGCAATTGGAGGAGTGCCAAGTTCATTAAAAGATTACATTCAATCGGATTTACAAGCCTTCCAAGACTACAACATCAAACCATTCTTTGTCATTCCGGGTTTACCCATCCAGTCACAAGTTGTCTCATATAGACAAAACGAATTATCACCACAAGAGCACCAACAGGATTACACTTGGAACAAAATCAATTCACAAGCTCAGCATCTGTATCAGCATCATTACGAAAATTTTCGATCATATACCGAAAATTTACCTTTAGAACCATTGGTTAATGATTTGATTAAAATCTTTATCGATTTAGGAATCGACTACTTGATAACTCCTTACAGTGCATCATTCCAATTGTCATATTTGTACCTGGAAAAACTTATTGATGCGTTATACGGATCGACTGATTTATTGCTCACCAAAATAGACAAGTTTATCTTAGCAATGGAGTTTCAATCCAGAGAATTCAGGTTTGTTGATAAATTTAAAGTGTTGCAAGAATTGGGCTTGAATGAACGCCAATTTCAGGATTTAAGTTTAATGGTTGGATGTGCAATTCAGCCAACGACGTTCCCCATGTTTCCTCCAGCACCGAAACCAATGTCCAACTATCCCCAAGTCAACAACTTTAAACTTGGTTTAGACATTGTTTACCAGTATATGCAATTTAGCGGTAATAATATGAATTTGCATGGTTATGTTTTAAGTCTCAATGATCCAAAGTTGCTAGACTTGTATACGAAGGGCCAAACTGCAATCAAGTATGCTCCAATTATTAACAAGGAGGGGTACACTGAGTTGTACAACGTTGAGTTATCGAAATACAATTTAGAAAGGGACATTGATTTCATAATTGAAGACGATCTTAGGACATCTACGCCTACAAATCCCAATGGTGGTAGCAACCCTGCTACTGGATCATCGGCAAAGACTATTGCTAAAGTACCAATAAACTTGCACGATATTATATCGCAAAGATTACCACCCGAGTTGTACTTTTATCAATCTATTGGGTTGCTTCCTTTGAAACTATTAAACTCGGTCACTGCAGGTCAATACGACGTTCGTCCGCCTTTGGAATTGGGCAATAATGACACATACAAGAAGTTGATTACGTCAAAGTTCTACCTTGACAATTTGGATCAGCAATATAACTTGGTAACCCAGTTGTTGGCCAGGTACTATCAGGTTAAGAAAATCAAAGTCAAGTTTTGGTTCAGGAATGAGATTGAGTTGAATAGTAGGATTATGCCCCCTATTGGCAGACGTATTGAACACTTGTTTATAAATAAAGGCATTGAGAAGTTTGATTTGAGATCATTTTTTGCCCAATCATTGACAGGGGACTACAAGTCGGATAATGAGCTTAGCCTTAATGGGGATATCGTGTCGACTGTCGTATTGAGGGCATTGTTTTTGTATGGTATAGTCGATGACAAGAGTCAATTGACTTCTATCGGTCAAATCCTTGAGAAATTTACTCGTGCAAACGAAGATATAAGGCCGGACGAATTGGAATATCTCGTATTGGTCTTGTTGCTTTTGAGATCGCAAACTTTGAAGCTTAATGAAGTTAGCAAGGAGTATCCAAGTGTATTAAAGCAATACAAAAACGTGAGTTCAACGTATGAGCCAAGTAAAGAGGAAGTTGTTTCAATTAATCTTGCATCAAGAGTAATGTCGTTGAAGAAATTCAACTCATCGCCAATCAACTACCAGGGTCCCATTTCAAGAAGTTTATTGAATTTCCGGTCTCATGTCGAATTCATCAATTCAACTTTACTTCATACGATTGAATGTGCTTTGGTTGATTTGGTGGTGAAACAAGAGAAAAATAACATCAAGCTGACTTATGAGAATAAAGACGAATGGTTGAAATTGATTGATCAATTACCATTTTTTAAGAATGTTAACAACACGTTGATGGGTGTCGTAACTGAAATTTACTTTGAAGTAGCATTGAAGCATCAAAAAACGGCTGGTACTGATGCAACCGAAGCAAGTGCATTTTCAACCAATTACCTAACTGACCACATTTTCCAAGTTCAAATACCATCGCACAATAGTAATGCCCATGGAGTAAATGCTGCCACTGCCGAACAAATTAAATCTGATTTAGGAGATGCTGTGAGATGGTGGAAAACGTTTGTCGCTTTTGGTAAGGTGGTCAATGAAGTGGATAAATCATTATGCAACGATTCTTTGTTGCAAGATATCACCAATGCTGACAAGTTTGTAAGTCAATATACTTGAATAGAATGTGTATAATATATCCTCCGGCAAACGAACTTTGTCAGAAAAAAAATAAAAAAAAAAAGATTTCCAAATAGAACAATTTGATTCCCCAAGAAGCCATGCCACCAATTGAGCTTCCGCTTTGCAAAAGCCTAGGGAGGCGCCTCATAAGGAGATATACCACACCCACTACTTCTCCCATTGCATTTGAAAAGCCCAAAATAACAGGCGCTGGTCCCTTTGCCGCACGACCTCAATTCAATGCAATTGGTCACCCATCAAATATCCTCTCTATTTCCCTCCCACAATCATCTAGCATATACTTTTCGCAAAGCTCGATTGTCGCGGCAAATGTTGAGCTAAACACGATCCAATCAGAAGTCAGGTCACTATATGGTGTCGCTTACCAACAATTGAAATCGACCGAGTCGTCAAATTTACTCATTCATGGGCAAAGTCATTACCGTGTGTTGGATGCTGCGCTGCATTGGACGGTGTTTGACAATAGACGAATAATAGGCTGGACTGGAACCGATGTGGATTTTAGCCAAGCTGCCTCCAATTGGAATCATAACGTGGTGGAACTTTCGGGTAAAGGTCATGTTGTACTCGAAGCAACATCGGAGATTTTACAATTGCAAGTGGAATCAAACAGTGAAGCATTCATCAACCCCAATGCATTGATTGCTGTAAATACAGGTGCTACCATCAACCCAGAAGTATTGAATCCAGGTACTTATGAACTACATAAACTAGAGCTTCCTCATTTCGATTGGCCGCATTGGATAACAAACCCAATAAAGCAAGCGCGAGCTACAATAGATCAATTTTGGGCCCATTTTAATCCACGTCAACTTATTTCACCTATAGCTCCCTATTGGGCCCCTATCCAGAGACAACTAAGCAAGTTGTGGCGCTGGACCTTTGTCAAAATCAATGGACGTTTAATTAGAAGGAACCCCATCTTTTTTAAAATCACTGGCCCAGCTACTATTTTAATCGATAATAAGCAAATGTTGGCCAATAACAAATTGTTTACCAGTAAAGAGATCACCAAGTTATTCAGGAAATAGCGATTACATTTGTACTCGATTTTTAAAAAATAATACATAAGATATACTCTAGTTTATATATATATATATATATATATATGTTTTTGCACCCCTTACTCCTCTCCAAATAGATTACCCAAGGCTCCATTCTCGGTATACGGGTCATTCATGACATCAACTTCATTAGCACCCACTTTCTTCCGCTTGGCAACCTGGTCCAATTCCTTCTTCCTTTTGCTCATATCTTCCTCTTCGTAGGATCCATTATCTTTTGAGATCTTGACCAATTCCAAGAGAGCACTGCGTTGATGCCTTAGCGATCTTGAGCTGACCAATAAATTCTCAAAGTTGGAAATGTGGTGGGGCTTTATATTTGGTAGTCTCTGCATTAGAATTCTCGCAGCATAATCGTTTTTGGAACGCAATTGGCAGTACAATGTAGTAAGCACCAATGCAGCTTCACTGTGGGTCTCGACGAAATAGTCATCTAATAGCACATGCACCAACGACTTGATAAGATTCTCACAGAGAAATTTATCAACTTCGTCATCCTTGGAGGTAATATCGCTAAGGATATTCCTAATGACCAAAATTGTATTGAATGAACATTTTGTATCTTTGAAAGCAATGATGTGACAGCAGAGGGTCAAAAATGGAGCAAGAACTTGCTTGTTTTCGATAACCAACTTCCTACTAGCAAATTGAGTATCGGTGAGCGACTTGGAGTTGTACTGTCCGACAATATCCATCAACATTCTAACCACCGTTGCTGTCAATTGTCTCAACATGTGCTCTTCCATCATCTCCTCAGACAAGGTTTCGTCATCTTCATTTCCTTGCAATTGCAATCCATCGCTATATACCTTGTCCCATTTGCTGACAAGCAAAGCGTCGATATCTCCCAATGCCTTGGGTAACAATTCGCTCATAAACACTTCAACAAATTTCACGGGACAAAATTTAATAACAACTCGAAGACAACTGTTTATCATGTGTTTCCAAGAATGCAATGTAATTCCTACTGTGTCACCAGCAACTGCTTTCCAAATCATGCTGGCCACATTGGGTATTTCATAAAGGGTATCTTCCAACTGGGCTAATGACCCCACCGTTAAAAATGCGTATTCTCTCGTGTATCTAATCAAATGGCCCACTGAATCAGCAAAATCTCTCAATGTCAAAGCAGCCTTAACATTCTCTTCGATAAAAGTTTCTTTGGACTGAATTGACACCCCCTGTTGCCAAAACCTTTCCGTACAACTATACTTGACAAAGCTCTGAACTTCAGCTGGTAAATCTACCCAATTTGCTGGGTCGTGGTAAGCCTGAATTTGTGTCAATAGTTGTAAAATATGTGGTACAATTGGCTGCACGCGGGGTTTCCATAATTTAAGTAAATTTAAATACTCTGGCTGATCATGGCTCAATTTCTCAATACTATACTGAATAAAAATTCTTGTTGCACGAATAGGAAAAATCGAGCTCCAATGATCCTTTAGCTTCTGCTTCAATATCTTGCCTTCATCGTCCATTTTGGCCTCTAATAAATTTGTTGATGCCGTAATTCCACGTTTTTGAAAATACGACGCAATCTCAACAATTCCAATCCTCTCCATAAACCAGTGCAAATCCATTAAACCCTTTTCTGTCTCCGGTGCCGACCACGCAGCCAAATCAGGGTCGACAATTTTGGCAAAAAGATCATTCTTGTCATCAATTGATGACCTTGATGCAATAACTAGTAGGAAAGACTTGAAAGCAACGTTTTCATGAGCACTAACTTTATCCGAGGAAAGGATATTAGCTACGACGCTCTCCAAGTCGTTGAAAATATTCTTCAACGCTTCCGGCATGATGTAGGCAAGTCTATTCAATTCCGTACCACAGCTAGCTCGCAAATCACGAATCAATTCCTTGTCTTCGTCTGAGATGTTTGGTGGATATGGGAATGTAGCTGTAGTGAGAATCTTTTCTAGAATTTGAAACATCAATGGGCTATCAACTCCTTTCAACAACGGCGCGAACTGAACCAAGGTTTGTACTTGTTTCCTGATAATCAAGGGTGACGCCAAATTCATCGCCAACAACCGTTCACCCAATTGAATGACAAGTTTGTTCAAGCGGTCATCTATTGCGGTGAAATCTTCGCCATTATACCATATTCTCCATCGAGAAATTCCTCGAATACTGTTTTCTATTATGTTGAACTGAGATGATCCGTAGTTGAATGCTTTCGATTTTTCGCCCAAATTGTAATCATTTATGCACTGGCTGCCCAACTCACTACTAAAGAAACTTTGCAACCTATTCTCAAGCCAAATAAGCCCTTCCTCTGGTTTTTTACAAACTGTTATTCTAATGATATCTTCATTGAATTTGCGATAGTTTTGTAGGAAGCTCGTAGCATCTGGAGTTGAATCAAAATCAATATCAAAGAATTTCTTTGAAACATGCTCATCATCCCAGAGAAAATTTATCGTCCTATTGGCAGCAATATCTAGCAATTGCATCATTATGTCAACTATTTGACGTTTGGCACTAAGTTCATCAAACCTTAGAATAGTCACCCACATTTGCAAAGATAGTCCACTAATGATTAAACTAGGATGGTCTGTCGTTTTCAATACTAGTCTCAAGTACCCATCAACATCGCTCTTTTCCCAATTGACCTTGTGTTTGGATGAGATGTTTAGGTATTCACTTAGCGATACAATCATTTCCACTGTCTTTTTTAGCAATGAGTACACTTGCTCGTCGATGTCATCAGGATCCAACTGCAACGACTGGTAAAACTCGTCCAACTTGTTGATACCTTCTGTCGTGAATATCGATCCAATAAAGAAATCAAACTCGTCATCCTGCGAATACGTCCTGGTGAATATAATGTGTAAGCAATCAACCGCTAATGTTTTTATTTTAACATCAGGTATGGTCAACATGTTAATCAATGTGTTCAATACGTTTTCTTCTCGCAATACTCTTGGATGTATCCAATGTAAACACGTTTTGAATGTCGATAGAATCTTTGTGACATACTTTTGATATACTTCGTTTTGGAATTCATTATTGGCCACAACTTCAAGTAAGAACCTTGACCAGGTGACAAACCATCCATCAGTAGAAGCCTTGCATATAGAAAATTTTGTATTGTTTTCGTAAATTGTGTCTAGTACTTTGTCGGGTGTTGTTATTAGAACCGACAATTGATTTAGTACAACACTATTTTTAGAAGCAATAGCATCATCAAGTAAATATATATCCTCAAAAAGGGTTCTTATAATGACCAATGACAATTCACGGCATGTGACATTACTATTCCAAAGAGACCACAAGTTGGAGTCCATTGACACCCATCCGTCTTCTGCTTCTTGTGGTGTCACTGCTGCTTTTGCATCGCTATTCTCCTCCTGGCTAGCATTGTTTGATTCAATATCATGCTCCCTCGATTTTACCAAATAGCTTCCCCATATTCTTTTTGCCAACGCAACCCAAAGAAAGGCAATCTTTTCTTTCATGTAATGGGGATCATCATCAAGTATCTTGTTGGCCAATTCGATAACCCAGTTCTTGATTGCCGATACTTTGGTAGAATCAAATGTATGAAACTTGTATCTAATTGACCCTTGTAGCAACGTAAGCCCAAAATATCGGACGATATAATTCGAGCCATTGTTTTCGGGAAGGGCTAATTGGTACCCCCAGAATGGTGATTCTTCATTGGACTTTATTGTTTCAAGAAACGACTGTGCATCCCTCCTTTCGGTATTTGTTGATTTTGGGTTGTAAACAACATCGAGTGCTGATACAATTTGCTGGACACCATTGCTATCCATTGTCATCTGTTTGAGAATTTAGTATCAATCTGTTGAAACTTGGCTAGGCCAATGTGTCTTGAAAACAATGCAAAATAACCTTTAGACGTTATCCGTTTGTAAAATCAATTGTAACAAGTAATACCCTCTTTGTAATTGAAACAATCGTTGATTGAATGTAGGTGTGCTCTAGACAACAAGTGATAATCTAGTAAGTTCGGTGTTGTGTTTTGTTTTTTTTTTATTTATTTTTTTCGCCCTTTGTCGTTTGGAAAAAATTAAATCACGCAAAATTTATACACACTCTCTTAGGGAAGTACAGTGTGTATTTTCTCGGTCTAGGATGGAATGAAATGTCCTTCTTTTAGGTCGACAATTGGAACAAGGGATTTATTGCGCGCACTAAAGGTATAAGCGAATTTTATTACAAAGTGATACGTGTTATGGCTTTCTAAAGTATACATTATTCATCAAGGAAGATACCTTACGCGGCCCCATTTGCCTGGATCATCATCCTCTGGCTGCGAGAGTGTGAGACTTGTCATCAATTCATCAAAAGACCTCTTTTGCTTGATACGTAATTCAACAAGTTTAGCATATTGAGCAATTTCGTTTCTGGTATAATCATATGTGTATCGACAGATATCGTTAGGAGTGTCTAATTCACTTCGTAGCTTTTCAATATCCCGCTTATTTTGAATCCACGGTGCAATCTTGGGTCAGAGAAGAAATGGGCTTATTTTCACTCTATCATAATCAAGCACCTGTTTTCGATTAAATGGTTCTCGTCCAATCTCTACAATCATTCATTATCTCCTCTTTGCTAAGCATGTCAGCTCCAGCTTTGTCGTACAATATTATAAGCTTCTGCTTCAACTGGTCATTTCTGTTGATGATGACATTGTGTCTAAACAAGTTCTTGTCGAGTTCCTGGTCAGTAAGCTAAGAAAATCTCATTTGCTCCAATGGGTTGCAGATTTTGTAAGAATAGGATGGAAATGAAAGACAGTGTATGTTTTCGGTGTCGCATTGATTAATCAGATCATTATCACAAAATTCAAAAAAGCATAACAGGCAGTTGGTCTTTGCCGGCACCTGTACAAGGTATAAATGCATTTTCTTGCCACTGTAGCACAAGTTCTGAATCAACCAAGTCATTACTTGTGGCGCCAAAAGTCCAATATGGTAGGTATTTGGAGAACCCAATTGGGAAGAAACTTTGTACCCGCAAAGTAAAGACTGAGCCTTAACGTTTCTCCAGTTATTGAAATGGTCTCTATGGATGTTGCGCACTCACAGCCAGACAGGAAATTAATCCCTTATTCAGTTGGCCAATGATACAATTTTTTCTTCCCCGCTTTGTCTACAACGTAGGATTGGAATTAAAACAACACAGTATACTCTTTCTTGTTTCACATTATGAGCCGATTTAAAGCTTCGAAAAGTGGCATATCATTCCTCTATTTCGTCATAAAATGGTGAGCCAACCGATTCCCTTGTTATAACAGGCTTGCTCAATTTCAACAACTCGGGATACCTTTTCAAAAGCAAATTATCCCAGGCCATGCCCAATTGTATTTTGGTTCTCTTCTTGTGTTAATGCTTGGCCAATTTTTTACCAACGACTTTCATTTGATGACAAATCCATCTCTCACTCTGTTAAATAGCTCTGTATAGCGAATTACTGAATTGCTGTAAGTGTCATCTGTTGTGCTAAAATTTCGGGACCCTCTTGTGCCCATATGGTCAAAGCCTCTCAATCAAGTGATTGCAGCGTCAATTGCTCAAGTATAATAAGGGTTTTTGAGCTTTTCTTGTTGACGGTACCTCTTTAATACCTTTATTGCTCTGTTTCTTGGGTCTATTAGGAGTTTTCTGACGCTCCACTGTGTAGGTTTGCTTTTGTTTGCACAAGACGCGTCATTTTTCAATGTCAGGTGACCAGAAGCATCTACGAGTAATGAGTTATGGCGTTTATGATAGCTCTATTCCCTTGGTTGAATAGGTATTTTCAGTTTACGTACCTGCTTTCATGGAAGGACTCGGGAAACCTGTAAAATTAACAATGAGACACAGTTTTAGTCAGATTTTGCGGCAAAATCTGACTAATTGAGTGGAGTGTTTTGAGACAAGGTGAATAATAGAACAGGAGGAACAAAATATTAAAATAGGATATTATAAACTAAGAAGTATGTGGCTCCAACATTTCTATATGAATGGCCCGAATGTTAAAGAGTTATGATTAATTGTGCCTCTATGGAAACTACCCAAAAAGTCCCCATTAGTGTTTGAGAAGAGAAATCTTATCAGAACAAAAGATAAACACAAAAATTACTCATCAGCCGTTACTCCTTTGTCTGGACGAACTTCAACCAATGCCATCAATACAAACAAACATAATCATACAAGCACCACCAGAGATAGTAAAGCAAAAGTTTTTTGA
Organism: Lodderomyces margitis; assembly: GCF_024628925.1. Lineage (NCBI taxonomy): Eukaryota > Fungi > Ascomycota > Pichiomycetes > Serinales > Debaryomycetaceae > Lodderomyces > Lodderomyces margitis. The sequence goes on from NW_026261739.1 coordinate 181,264, forward strand.
CTACCAATCCTATCCCAGTTGGAACCCGTTTATGGTGAGTTTCCAAAAGTATACAAACAAGACAGATCCACAGTTGAATGAAGGGGATGAATTACAGATTGATTTGAAATTAAAGGGGATGAACCATACAAGCACAATGTATCCCAAGATCCTCCGCAAGACAGACCTGAGCTTAGTTTGGAAAGGTGCTTTGGTGTCGGAGTGGATATTCTACGGCACACATAGTTTTGCAATTGAACCATTGGATGGAGGGGTTCGTACGTTGTTTGTTCAGCTGGAGCAGTTTGGTGGATTGTTGGTGTATATTCTCCAATTGTTTGGTGTTTTCAGAAAGACACAAGAGTCGTTTATCGAATTTAATGAGGCGTTGAAAGATGAGGCGGAAAAGTTGGCACACCAGTGTTAGCTTTAATATAGGTGTATATAGGCGTATATAGGCGTATATATTGTTATAAGTCGTCTTAAATGCACGTGTTTTACTTCTTTTACTTCTTCTTGTTCTAATTAGATACTTTTGTGTAGTGTATATTAAGAGAGAGGATTGTTTTGTTTATATGATAAAGCCATTCTTTTACTTACAATGTAACAATCACACAAAATACCAAAACAGAGTAAAAGAAATAAATTAACTTCTCAAAATTTAAACCATTTGATACCCACGTGCGTCTATACAAAACATTGCTTTTTTTCTTTTATACAACTTTAATTTTGAAAGAGTATTATACACATTGAAGACAATATAAACCTTATATAGCATAGTCAATGGGAGGGAGAGAGGGGAAAGAAAGGGGCAATAGGTAGGATAGGCTAATAATACGATGGTTTTTTTTGCCCATAAAGAAGAAATAAAAAAGAATCTTGACAATTTGGTCTTCTTCTTCTTCTTCTTCTTCTTCTTCTTCTTCTTCTTCTTTACAAAGTCTAAATTAATTAAAATTAAAATTAAAATTAAAATTAATAAACCAATTCATTGGTAAAACTCCAACACAATAAAACTTCTGCAATCAAAATAAATTAAATAATAAATAATAAATAATAAATAATAAATAATAAATTAAATAATAAACATCACTTTATTCATATTCATCATTCCATCAATCATTCCATCAAAAGTAACAAATTATTCAATTTTGAATTTTTTTTTTATTTATTTATTTATTTTACTCTTCTTAATCATAGATATCATATCAAACACCATCCTCCCCCCCCTCCCAAGCCAGTTCTGACGCTAGTCTAAAAATACTCTAAAGATGAAGTTTGGTGAACATTTGAGAAAGGCATTGATCAAAAACTACTCCTTCTACTACATTTCCTACGATGACTTAAAACACCAGTTGAAAAAGGGATTGAAGGATAATGACTACCAATGGAACAATGAATTGGAGGAGGACTTCCTCAACCAATTGGAAACAGAGTTGGATAAAGTGTATTCCTTCACCAAGGTTAAAAACACCGAGGTTAACAGGAGAATTAAAGAGTCGGAAAAGTATGTCCATGAAGTAGTCAACACTTTACATCGTTATCAAAATAACGATCCGTTGGTTACATCGCCTCCTCAAGAGCAAGACTTTGAAGATTTGGAAGAGGAATTGTCCGACATTATTGCTGATGTTCACGATTTGGCCAAGTTTGCTCGTTTAAACTATACTGGCTTCCAAAAGATTATCAAAAAGCACGACAAGACAACTGGATACCATTTGAAGCCTGTTTTCCAGGCAAGGTTGAACTCTCAAGCATTTTATAAAGACAATTACGATAACTTGATTGTCAAGTTGTCGAAACTATACGACTTGGTAAGAACTAGAGGTAATCCAATAAAGGGTGATTCTTCAGCTGGTGGGTCACAACAAAATTTCGTCCGTCAAACAACAAAGTACTGGGTTCATCCTGATAATATTACTGAATTGAAGTTGATTATTTTAAAACACTTGCCAGTATTGGTTTTCAATGCAGATAAAGAGTTTGAACCCGAGGATTCAGCAATTACTTCAATTTATTTTGATAATGAAGATATGGATTTGTACTATGGAAGATTGAGAAAAGACGAAGGAGCCGAGGCCATCAGATTGAGGTGGTACGGAGGCATGAAATCAGATCAAATCTTTGTTGAAAGAAAAACCCATAGAGAAGATTGGACTGGTGAAAAATCGGTTAAAGCAAGATTTGCATTGAAGGAAAAGAAAGTTAATGATTATTTATCGGGAAAGTTAAAGGCTAGTGAAGTATTTGACAAAATGAGAAAGGAAGGTAAAAAAAGTCCTCAAGAAATTGAAAATTTGGAAAGATTAGCTCAAGAAGTTCAATATCGTGTCTTGAAGGACAAGATGCGTCCAGTGATGAGATCTTTCTACAACAGAACTGCATTCCAATTGCCAGGAGACGCAAGAGTCAGAATTTCATTGGACACTGAATTAACAATGGTTAGAGAAGATGACTTTGATGGGTATGACCGTACTCATGGTAACTGGAGAAGAATGGATATTGGCGTTGATTATCCATTCCCACAATTACCCGAAAAGGATGTTTGTCGCTTCCAATATGCCGTTTTGGAAGTCAAATTGCAAACCCAAATGGGACAAGAGCCACCTGTCTGGGTTAGAGATTTAGTCAATTCGCATTTAGTTGAAGCTGTTCCCAAGTTTTCCAAATTTATTCACGGTGGCGCTACATTGTTGACAGAGATGGTTGATCTCTTGCCCTTTTGGTACACTCAAATGGACGTTGATATTAGGAAACCAAAAGTTGTACAAGAATATGGTATACAACGTCATCAAAACCCTTCTCATCAACAAAGGTTAGGGTCCAGCACCAGTGGTAATGACTTGGACGAGGAAGAGTTGACTGGATCTTCATACACTGGCGTGCATTTCTCAAACGATATCAATCCATTGGAAGAGGATTTGGATGAACAGACGCCACTTTTACTACCAAGTAACTACACGTCTCGTCACACAAACTCACCAGTCAAAAATTTCCTTTATCACGCTTATGGCAGGTTTTTGCATTACTTTAATGATGATCGTACATTTACTGTCAAACCGGGTACCAACTTTGATTTGAATGCCACGTTTAAAGACAAGTTGCCCCAAGGAAAGATCATCTGTGTACCCGTCAGAATTGAACCCAAGGTGTACTTTGCCAACGAGCGTACCTTCCTTAGTTGGATAAGTATCGGAATGTTGATGGGATTCACTGCAACCGCTTTGTTGAATTATGGAACAAACAGTGCCTTGACTGCCAGTATTGGATTCTTTATCACTGCTTTATTCACCTTGGGATATGCCATTTACAGGTATATTTGGCGTGTTTTGATGATTAGGGAAAAGAAACCCGTCCAATATGGAGATAAATTTGGTCCAAACATGATCTGTCTCTTCTTGTTTGTGGCCACTTTTGTCTCCTTTGTGTTTAAATTTACTGAGTAAATTTGCAGAGTATTCTTTTTTTGTAGTAAAGAAATAGGAATTTAAGTTTTATTGATTATTATAACTGTTTGTAGATTAAACTTAACTCTAAGATGCATACAACGTTTAAAATGCTAAACATTCAGATCACGTGTATTGCACATCCGTGTGAACGTCGCTATAGTTATGCTGCGAATCCTGACAGCGTTTTCGTAATAACTAATAGATGAGACGTAGTCCTCTCTGTGATGCTTTCTTTATACTATTAATTTACTATATATAGATCTTCATTCCAGGCGTATATAATCATACATCTTTTCTCATATATTTATATGTGCTACACTGTTATACTAACTTTTTAATAACAACTGCATCAATCGAAATATACTAGAGTATTTCTTCTTTCAGTGCCTTACCAATAGGGTCTTGTTTCTTATTGGCTGCCTTGATGGAAGAATTAACTTAGCATCTTCATTCTCTCCGACTTTTTTAGTTCGTCTGTTTACCGACAATCGCAAATCATACCCAATTGGGATGGGGCTTACAATGGACTGTATACAACTAGCCGAGAAGTCGGATATCAACCCGCTTTCGTGTAAAAAAGTCATTATGCACCCATACAGCAGAACATTTTGCGCACATTGCAGAAAATTCAAAATTGATGAAATAGATAAAAAATTTTCATATTTAATAACCAAAGACCAAAAACATACACAAGATCTGAACATAATATATCTCCCTAAATACCAGGGTATACTAGAAGCATCGGTTCAAGATTCAATCAAAACGATGAAATCGTACAAGCAATTATCAGCACCAACGACAAATTTACCTCAACGATCCCACAGCCCAATACCATTGACAACAAACATCTTGATTATTGGTGGGGCATACGCGGGAATAGCAGCATTGCGTGCATTGCAACTAAAATTATCACCACGTATTCCCAAAGGTGGCAACCCGATCAGTATAACCATTGTTGAACCCAAAGATGGATTTTTAAACATATTGGGAATTTCACGATCTATTGTTAGTCCACTGTTTGCCGAGACTCAATATCTCCGCTTCACGCAATTGAATAACATTGGATTCACCAATATCATCTCTGATGATGATATCGAAGGTCCAATTTGTGAGAATTCGTCACAAGTTATTTTCGTGCATGGAAAAGTTGTCTCTTTAAGCTCACAATCAGCAGAGTATGTATTAAATAACAATACCAACAAGAATAGGATTGACTTTGATTACGTGATTATGGCCAGCGGCCGAGATCGTAATTGGCCAACAACTCCCTTGGCAAATACTCAACAACAATTTTTAGACGAGATTAGCCGAGCAAAGGATCAAATTGAAAGTGCCAACATTATTTCCATCATTGGTGCTGGAGCTGTGGGGGTTGAAATTGCTGGTGATATCAAGACGGCATATCCTAATAAAATTGTCAATTTAATTCACCCACATGAACATTTTCCTCCTGAACCGTTAAGTTTAGAATTTAAAACAATGGTCCAAAACTCAATCGAAAGGTCGGGTGTCAATATTTATCTAAACACACGTATTGACAAGGAATTGGATAATAAGAATTTAGTCACAACCACGCAAAAGATTATTGAATCTGAGTTGAATTTCCATTGTTGTTCCAAACATAACAATACATCGTTTTTGTCGCTGCAGCTTCAACAAGACTATATTGTCAATGGACAGGTGAATACTAATAAATATTTACAGTTACAACATCCAACTACTCAAGCTACGCAAGACCATTTCTTTGTCATTGGGGATTTAGTCAATTTCCCCATAATCAAATCAGCAGGATGGGCAATGTACATGGGACGTCAAGTAGCCAACAATATCACGAGTTTATTATTTGATGGCGAATTAGTTGAATCAATGCCGGATCTCTCGACTATGCCATATGGAATGGTTATTGTTGGCGGTAATGAAGAGATTATTAGTGAATTGCTGGGTGATGTTCAATTGAATCATGAAGGCTACAAAAAGGAATATCTTGATTATTGTATTGGCAAAGTAAGAGCTACATTGGACGTATAGAGAAGCGACATTTATTATAATTTTTCAACAACAGCCTCTGTCATTGCTTACCTGACTCTACTCTACTAAGGTTTCGACTACTTGCATTTTAAAGTTCCCTTGAGGTATACCTTTTTATGTGCAACATTTAACAATGTCAACTCAAACTCATTTGACCCTTGAGCGATAATCAGTATCCCAGCTTCTTCATTGACGAAAAAGGGTTCAAAAGTTCGATACTTGAATTGACTAGCGACTAGATTGGGATACTTTAGACTAAAATAGTACAACACCAATGTCACTTGCAACGGACCGTGGACGAGCACCGTGGGTAAGTTTTCAATAGAATGGGCATATTTAGGGTCGTAGTGGATTCGATGTAAATTATACGTGAGCATGCTATATTTGAGCAAGTCTATGGTGGAAACTTTGAATGTAACTAAAGGTTGACTAGTAGCTAATTTGGGAGTTTTGTTGGGGGCATATAATTGGTTGGTATATAGTAATGTTCTATTTTCAACCAACAATGGATCACTGTCTTTGTTCGAGGTATATTTACGTTCAATGTCAACAAAAACATCTTCGCCAAATGGCTTGACTGTTTTCACTTGCTCGGTACATTCTAAAGCACTGTTTACTTTTGGTGCTTGATTGAATTGAATCGAACCTTTTGCCCATAATCGTCGCAAGTACAATTGTTGATTATCGATAACTGGCGCTTGGTAATTGTCGTAACCATCACTACCCAAATGTTTGTTCCCCTGGCAGTTGAAGATAAAGTGATGCCCTCGAAACCAATTCCGTTGAGAAGTCGAGTTGATTGCCGATTGATCCAGCAGTTGCCGCGGTGTGTCTTTGAATATGCCCTGAAGTAAGTTTGTCAAGTTAATAATGGGGCCAATGGAGTATGAATCCCTGATAGTGTAAGTATTAGGTTTGATTATGTTTGCCCACCGCGTTATACATTCCCTTGTGACCATTGTGTTGACCTACCTCTCTGTTAAGAAATGTGTGGATGGGTTGGGTTTCTAATCTTGCGCTACCTCGCTAAATAAGAAATCTTTTGTAAAGGTTTTTGATTATTTTTCTACATCTCATCTCACAGTAATCGTTTCACGAACCTCTTTACCACCAACAACACCTCCACCACCACTACTACACTCGCACCATGAGTAGCACTAGTGAAGCATTAAAGAGGATTAAAAACAAACAAAGAAGACAACAAGTATATGCAGATATTAAAAGACAAAAAGTAAAAGATCGTCACAAGTTGCGAGCAGAGCGAGCTGATGAAGAACGTAATAATCCCGAATTGCGAGAACAAAGAATAGCGGAAAATATACCAGCTACAATCGACTCCAAAAGAGTCTATGATGAGACGCTTGCCGCTAAAGTAGAAGGCGATCAAGACGAATTTAGTGAATATTTCACCAATTTATCCAAGGATCCTAAAATTCTCCTTACAACAAACATTGGAGCCAAAAAGCCAGCTTATGAATTTGCCGACATGTTGATGGATTTCCTTCCGAATACCACATTTGTTAAACGTAAGAAGGAGTTTAATGTGCAAGACATGGCTAAATTTTGTTCCAACAGGGAATACACGTTGCTAGCAATCATAAACGAAGATAAAAAGAAGGTTACCGGGTTAACTCTAATCAATTTACCCGAGGGTCCAACTTTCTACTTTTCCGTAAGCTCGATAGTTGACGGCAAGAGGATAAAAGGTCATGGAGTAGCTACTGATCACATACCGGAGTTGGTGCTTAATAATTTCAATACTCGATTGGGTAAAACCGTTGGTCGTTTGTTCCAATCGATTTTCCCACACAAGCCTGAATTGCAAGGGAGACAAGTCATAACGTTACACAATCAACGTGATTACATTTTCTTAAGAAGACATCGATATGTATTTAGGAATGAAGAGAAAGTAGGGCTTCAAGAATTGGGGCCTCAGTTTACGTTGAAGTTGAGAAGGATGCAAAAGGATGTAAAGGGAGATATTGTGTGGGAGTTTAGGCCTGATATGGAAAGAGACAAGAGAAAGTTTTATTTATAGATTAAATCGTTGTTTACCGTCAACAGAGAACTTGCAAGATTTGTTGCATCTTGATGTGATGTAAAATGTACGGAAAAGAAGTGGGGAGGAGGTGGAGATAATTCGACAGGTCTAAATGTACCAACTCCTGACTTGTCATAGATAAATAGAGCATCTAGGTGCTACCCGTCAAAATTTAACTTTGTTCAATTTGTGGAGTAGCACGGCACGAGTTTTGGACTTGCTCTCGCTCACCAGCACACAATATTCAGCCACAAGTAGATAACAACTTAATTGCCCACTCTTTCCACTACAAAGAGAACCATCAAATGAAGTGGACTTATTTAACAGCACTGCTTGCTATTGCCTCAGCGGCACAAATTCCATTTGAATTACCCAATGAAAACAACGCTTTCCCCTTTAGTGACATTGATATCAATGCTTTATCCTGGAAAGACAGTTTTGCCTTGCACCAAGAATGGACTAGGAATAAAGTCAAGTATGGCAAAACAAAGCTCTTGAGCATGTATTCAGATTACAAGCAGATGTTTAGTGCACCGAGAACTGACTTGACGTATGGTTTGACATCGAGTCCAACTCCAGAATTGTTGGGATTTGATTCAGTTAAACAGCATTCGGGTTATTTCACCGTTGAAGAAGCTGGAAAAGAATTCTTTTATTGGTTTTTTGAAAGTCGCAATGACCCGACTACTGATCCGTTGATTTTGTGGTTGTCGGGCGGTCCTGGATGCTCCTCGAATATTGGCCTTGCAATGGAATTAGGTCCATCGTTAATTAATGCAACCATTGTGCCCGAGTTTAACCCATACTCTTGGAATGCAAATGCATCGTTGTTATTCTTGGATCAGCCTGCTAATGTTGGATTCTCAACTGGTGGGGCTATTCCTTTTACCACAGAACAAGCAGCTATTGATTTTACCAATTTTGTTGACCTTTTCCGCCAAAAATTTCCCAACTACGCCCATTTAGATTTCCACATTGCTGGAGAATCTTATGCTGGCCACTACATTCCCAAGTTCGCTGCTAGTGTAGTTGAAGCGGGATTGCCTTTGAAATCGGTATTGATTGGTAATGGAATTACAGATGTCATATCACAGTTCAAAGAGGTGGCCAACATGGGTTGTGGCAAGGGGGGTATTGGAAAGATCTACACAGATGAAGAATGCGAATCGTATGATACGTATTACCAGCGATTTGTGCCTTTTGGGTTACTTTGTTACAACTATCCTAACCCAGTTACTTGTTTTGTATCGGTTTTGGCATCGCCAAACAAACCGGACTCTGGTGACTTGAACCCATATGATTCAAGGATTAAATGTGGAGATAACCCTTTGTGTTACACTCAACTTGATGATATTACAAATTACTTCAACAACGACAAGGTGCAACTGGCGTTAGGGGTTGACAAGAATTTTACCGCTTGTAATGCTGAAGTTGGCATTACTTTCGTAACAGACCACAACATGCCTTACCACCAATACGTGGGGCAATTATTGGAAGCTAATATCCCCGTATTGATCTATGCGGGTGATAAGGACTTAGTTTGTGACTGGTTGGGAAACTTGGCGTGGGTTAACGCTTTACAATATTCTGGTCATGAACAGTTCAATGCTACTGAATTTAGACCGTGGGTTACGAAGCAAGGACACAAAGCTGGTGAAGTTAAGAACTACAAACATTTTACGTATTTGAGAGTATACGAATCGGGTCATATGGTTCCTTTAGATCAGCCTGAGAATGCATTGGATATGGTGAATCGTTGGATTAATGGTGATTTGGCCTTTAAGTAGATTGGATGTGTATTTTTTTTTCATAGTTTAGACTTATTGTTAGGATGTTTGTTACTCTTTAAGAAAGAGGCTATTTTAGAAGCGCTGTTCTCGTATTTTAGAGAGAATAATGTATGGTTATATTACGTTCTCTCCAAAGAGGGAATGAGGTTTTAAACACAGTTAATTAATAGCATAAAACTAGCAGTACAAAGGGGATCTCCTTTCATCCATTGGTTATTATGAAAATGCCGTAAGGATTCCCAACACAACTATAGCGCCGTTTATGCGGAGATGTATTGCCGAAGCACGTGATATTGGCGTTACTGAGTAAAGTTGCTCAATTATAATTACTCACGACTTCCAATATTCATTCCAGCACTTTGGCTCATTGTTTAGCTTCCCTTGTATATTGTGAATAAAACTTAAGGAGTCCATCTAGCCCATCTAGCCCATTTAGCCCATTTAGCCCACACTTTTAAAAGCTCTGACTCTGGGTGTCAGTGGGGCAGATTTGCAAAAAGACAAAAAAACAAAAAGGAAAAAAAATATATACATTGCGTTGATGATGATAATCTTTTAAGTCAATCAATCAACCAACAACACTACCACTACACACACACACAGCGGATCCCAAAGATGATGAAATACAAGGATATTGTACCAATTGGTACAGTTTTAATCATTGCTGCCAGCTCATTTGGTCTTGGTGCAATTTATGGAAACTGGCCATACGATTTAAACACTTTGTGGCGTAATACTGACCCAAACGGATTGAGTAAATCATTGGTTCATTATCAAACATGGGCCGAGGTACCAATGTATGTCCATTATGTGTTGCATGCTGTTGGGTTCCTTGGACTTGTGGGTCATTTCATCAAGCTTTATAAACCCGATGAAGAAGCTAAATACTTTGAATATGGATCATTGATCTTATTCATGATTGCCATTGTTATATATTTGACCAATTTAAGAACTGGTATTAATGCAGCAGTCACTGGCGAGTGGGGAGAAGTTGATTTTGCCACGGGGATTAATGTCATTGCTGCATCTCAAGTCATGATCATATTGGTTCTTGTTGGGGTATTGGTTTTACAAGGAGGATTGTATTATGCCCAGTGGTATGATGGAGAATTGAAGAAGGAGTTTTATGAAAACGAAGCTAAGGAAGCTGCTGCCGCTGCTGAACGTCAAGCTAAGCAGGAAGAGGATATAATTGCTGAATCTGGTGATGTCAACGTTGAAGTTATTGCTGAAAAGGATGGAACTGCAATTGACACCAAGGGGAAGAAGAAGAAGAGCGCCAATATGAAGAAGAGAAAGTCGTAGAGGGTGAGGGGGTAAACCGGGGTTGTAGTTGTGTAGGTTTATAACGTGTTCTTTAGGTCGTGCGATAGTACCCTTTTTTACCTTTTTTTTTTTTCTTATTAACCAATGGGGCTCACCAAAAATTTCATTACGCATGGGAATCTGTTTATACTGATCACTCAAAACAATAGTCAAACATGTCAGATAAAGTTTGGGGTGATAAACCCGTATATTTCAAACAACCAGTAAGAGTATGTGTTTAACTGATCGGAGCAATATGTTCTGGAGATTGCTAGAAAGTGGAGGGAACAATTTGAAAAATAGGATTAGCAATGGAGCAGAAGCTAATGGGGTTCTCATTGAAGTTGGCGACACATTCAAGCATGATTAATAGTATTCTATTTGGATGCACCCCCACCCCCAATTGAAACCTGAATCAAGCTTGTCATATCACTACACGAATATTTCCCACGCCATTCCCTGACTCCAGGTCATACTACGGCAAGCTCTTTCATATATTCCAAAAAGATACTAACAAAACCTCTTCTTCGTCTAGTGGCTTAAATACCATGCTCATGTCAACCCAGCACTTTTCCTTGCTGTTTCATTAGGTGCAGCTGCTCCCGTACTATTATTAGCAACTCCATTAAGAAGGAAATTCTTGTATGCTGACCATGAACCTATTCCTTTGGTTTACCCATTACCTAATAGACCTCGTGATACAAATTTGAAAGGATATGATGATTGAGAAAGAGGAGAGTCGGGAAGTAATACGAGGAGAGATGTTTATGAAGATTAAAAGGTGCGATTCGATTGTGGATCTCGATTGTAGGAATACGCAAGTATATTTTTGATGTTTATTTAATAAAGTTGTCAATGTTAGAGGAATTTCACGTAGTCTCAAGCTCTCTTTACTTGTAAGAAGATGTTATAACATCCAACTGTGATATCCTGTCAATGGTTGAAATCAAACGCAGTCGAGAAAAAAAAAAAAATTTTAGTGTAGTTAAAAATTTTCAACCAAGGATAATCCATCAATTCAAACCACTACTTACCAAGGCACTATGAACAGATGGTCTATACTAACAAGAAGTTCACTCTTGAGACTAAGTATACCGCGCATAAGGTCAAGTCCATTACCCACCACACTCCTCCGCTACAATAGTTCATCCTCATCATCATCTCCATTTGGTAAATTAACCACTAATCCTATTGAAGAGAGGGAAAAGGAAAAAAGTGCAACTGCTAATGAGATAGCCAAGAATGAAGAAGGTGAGATTGATATCAGTTCAATTACTCCTCAAAATGATGAACAGTTGATTGAATATTACAAGAATGAGGGTAAACCTTCATCATCACAACAAGATAAATTGGAGAATTTAATTCATCCATTAAAGATTCAATTATTCAATCAATCAGTGTCACAACATGGGTTTTTCAAAAATGATCAAATAGTCACACATCAAGGTAAATCCTACAAGTTCCATTTAACCCCCGAAGAGATTGATTTATTAGAACCATCGATTTATCTCCAATCATATAGGATAAAATCCTCCATGAAGAAAGCCACCGTAGTGAATCGATTTGTGCGTGGCTACGATTTGAAAACCGCCATAAATCAATTACACTTCAACCCCAAGAAGATGGCTACTGAATTGGAAAAATTGTTGAAACGCGGGTTAACTAAACTGCAAGAATTGGGGTATGATGAAGATGCAATGTATATTGCAAGGTTATGGACGGGTAGTGATGGAGATTGGAGGAAACGATTGGATATAAAGGGAAGAGGAAGACATGGTGTTATCAAACACCGGTATATCCATTTGAAATGTGTGTTGAAAACAGGTCAAACAAAACAAAGGTTGCAATGGGAGAAACTTCAACGCGAAAAGACAAGTAAACCTAAGATGTTTTTGAATAATGAGCCTTTGAATATCAAGGTTAGACCGTGGTATAAGTGGTAAAGATGGATGGATGAAATACTGTAAATAGAAAAAACGATGAAGAGTGAGAGAAAGTAACAAAGAGGATTGTCAGATTGGTGTGAATCATGCTCTTAATGCATTTCTACAAAATCAAACGGTGCAGCTCTTTATATAAACAAAGTTAATCAAAACATCTCCTAGAGTTAAAACAGTTTAAAAATTAAATATTCATTTAGACATATTTATATAATGCTTCTCAATTACATACTTGCCTTCCTTGTAAGATTCACTATAACTATATGACTTCTTATATCTCCAACCAACAATCTTTTTGCATTGCTGGCACTTGACCTTGTTAATCTTGTAAAGCCCCGTGCGCATTGACGTATCCTCAGTAACAGGACTAACATCAATATTGATCAACTGATCCACCAATAATGCCGGTCCGGATGAGCCATTGAAGTTGTCTGATAAAACCAAATTGGACAAGCAAAGGTGGCTTGAGCAGCCTTTGCAGGTGATGATGTGGTTGTCTGGGGAATCATATTGGGAATTGTCAAAGTAATTGGTGTATTTTAATCCCATTGCTTCCTTTGGTGACTAGGTGAAACGAAGTAGCAAATAGATGAGAAGGGGGAAGTGCGTGGTGGTGTGTAGTTGAACAGGTGGGCAAGGGAGGGCAAAGGAATATCAGGGTATTTATATCGATAGAATGACCAGATTCTGATGTAGTGTTTGAGTAAACACTGGTTGGGGTGACTCAGTGTACTCTACTAGTCAGTCACTATAGTAGTAATACTGCTGATAGTGTAAACTAAGTATAGTGGGTGAAACTAATGGTTGTGGTGGCGGTTGTGGTGGTGTGGTTATGGTGGTTGGTTAAAAGGAAGCAAAAGTGTGTAGTTAATTTTAATTTTAATTTTAGTTAGGTAGATAATAAGTAATAAGTAATAAGGAATAAGTAATAATAGTCTAGTACTGTATATATATATATATATATGTAGGTATATACTGCTACTGATATGCAAATATTCCTAATTTGAATAAAAAAGAGACAATGTATTATTAGTGCAGTATTTACTGAAGACTACATCTTCTTTAGATAAGAACAGCAACAGCAATAACGAGTATTACTACTACTTCTGCTTCCCCCTACTCTAACCTCCTGTTCCTTCTAACTTCTGATTACTTTGCCAAAGTAACTCCTACCGAATATTAAACTAAACCTATTTTATAAATGACTTTACATAAATAAACTGTATTTGTTTGTTTGTCTGTCTGTCTGGTATTAGACTTATTCTCAAACTGTCTGTCTATATATTTTACAACACATACGCAGACAGACAATTTTTTTTTAATAAAAAAGGAATAGAAGACAGCCACATACACATTCACAGGCACAAAGACAAACTACAACACTTAAATCACCTAAATCACCCAAATCACTCAACAAACCCACACTGACACACACACACACACACACGCACATACGCACACATAGCTTATCATATACACCAAAACTACTTTCATTCAACGAAACAATAGTCATTTCTCAAAAACTATACTTGACTACCACTAAATGACCCCAATACCACAATGGCTTAAATCTTCTCTCCGGTGTTTCCATACTCCGAGGATAATTTAGGTAAAACAAAACTGTGTAACACATATATGCACATATGATTTTGTGTGTGTATAGAGTTTGGCAAATACACACGTACATATAATACATATATTACTTTACCATATTCGGAATTCATTTTCCTTTAAATGAATGACACGATTTTTTAAAAAAAAACAAAACAAAATGGTGACAGACAATAATTTATTTATTTATTTACTTTCCTATCTCAACCAGAATCTACTATTTAAATTTATTTAGTCAAAGTATGACATATTAGTGAGGAATCTCTGTCACCCTTTGTCAACACAATTACTGTTCTTACATTTGCTCCAAAAATTTTAATTGTCCGTTTTCTGTTTCGCGCGCTAAAGGAATAGTCTTCTTCTTATCGGACACATAATATCTTTTTTGTCGTGATCTGTTATCTACTAAACACCGAAAGCAGTAGTCAATGCGGCTCATTTTAATTCTGAGGTATAAATATACATTTCTTTTATTTTTATTTTATTTTATTTATTCTTTTTTCTTTATCTATTTCTCCACGTCTATCTTCTACATACTTAGCCAACCTTCAATTACTGTTCTCCTTCAATCTCTCACTTTGGAGTCAATTTCGTATACACCAACACATATGCATTTGCATCCAGTAATGCCTTTTTCTCATCAATTCGATTAATATATTCATCATCATAAGTACTCCAGCTCACTCCATCAGGTTGTAATACATGACAAATATAATGACCACTTGATATCGATCGACCTTCATGAACAATCACTGCAATCAACTGATATTTGGCTGCGGTGGGTGGAAAACTCTTTGTAGTTTCATTAGCATCCATGTATTTAGTTAAATCAAGATACTTTGAATAACAGATCCCCTGTTTCACTTTACTCAGCGAATTGCCATTAAATTTAAATCGTTTCAAATGAATAGTCAATGTTTCGGGTGCAGTCAAGATTGATGATATTTTATTAGCTTGGGTGAATGATTGACATTTATCACAATAATAACCTGATTTTGAATCTTGATCATTTTTACGAATAACTTCATCGCTGAAAAAGTCATTAATTGATTTTTCGATAGTGAATCGGCAACTATTTTGATACTTCTTCTTGTTTAATCCAAGTGACAAATCATAAAATTCTTGCTTTGTTGATGAAATATTGTGACACTGATGACAGGTAATCTTTTGATGTAGTAATCCCCCAAATATATCATAGATGATTGATTCATTCAATTTATGACCCTTGGGTACACTATCTTCTTGTAAACGAGACATTAAGCTCATATAATATTCATGACTATCTTCTTGTTGCCATTCGCTCATCATACAATTAATATCATCTAATCGTTGGATAATCTTTTTCGGATTAATATATTTTGCCGTTGGCTTATTAGGATTCCACATTCTTTTCGAAAGTTCAGCCAAAACATGACTAATTGACCGTGGTTTTAAGATAGCCGCCTTGCCTTGGTTTATGTCATTCAAATAATGCTGGAATGCAGGAATGTGTATAAGCGACTGGATCGCTGAATTCATATAACAGGTGACTCCGTGGTTTAACAACCCAACTGGTGGCTTAGCATTGGCTAATTCACGCCAGTTTTTATAAATGCGTTTCGATCCATTCGATCCGCGATCAGAGGCGAGTTCATTAAACGCGTAATATTGCCTCTGGATTAAACTTTTTTGTTCATCACTATCCTCGGGTGACGTTGGTGGTGTAGAGCTGGACTTGGTAATTTTCAATTTTTCTTCCTCTGGCTCCTCTTCATCATCATTGTTAATCTTGTTGCTTCCATCCAAGTTTCTTCTTGTGATTGTATATACTTGTCCCTGTCCATTCACAAGTTGATCAACCTTCAAATCATGTCTCAATTTGTCAACATTGGCATCCTCATCCAAATACTCGCCATCACCAGCATCTTCACTTTCCAACGAAGGTGTGCTCTCAGTGGATGATACCTTCTTCTCAATGACATTTTCCTCTTCATAACTACCAACTCTTTCATCATCGCTATCACTATCTTCATCATCGTCACTTTCACTAGGGCCATCGCTAACTTCAACCTTCTGCTCTTCACCAAAATCTGGATCATCCTTCTCATTATCATCATCATCATCCTCTCCATTTTGATCATTTTCACTCTTTTCTGGCTCACTAAATCCTGTGAATGGAGAGTTCTCATCATAAACCTCATCTGCTGATGTTGACGGGGATGTCGACTCTTCATTGTCGAAAGTTTGCTTCCTTTTTAACAAATTGAAGGGGGCTGACTTATCCTCATCACCCTCGATAAATTCCTCACCAACATCTTCCACCTCAGATCCCGGTATAGCTCCACCAAAAAGTGACCTGAGAGAGCCCCAGAGACCTTTTGGTTTCTTTACTGGGGGCTGTTCTGCATCTTCCGTATCGAGATCTTCCCCATTCTCTTCTCCGCCATCACTGTCATTTGAAACTAGTCTTGTCTCTCTCTCTGTTTCTCTTTTTTCCATCTCTGCTAATTTTCTCTTCCTCTTTTTCTCCTTTGGCCCTTCATATTTGCTCCCACTGTAAGATGCAACAGCCTCAGCTAATGACTTGGGTCTGTTTGGTCCAACCTTTCGATCTCTCCCAGTTTCAATTTGTGATGCGTTAGTTGAACCATTTACATTGCCATTTCGTTTCATACCTTCGCTGTCGCTTCTCTTTTGACTATGTCTTGACAAGACTATATACGATGCTGGTAATTGTGATGCTGATGAGTAGTTTTCTTGATATTTCGCTGGCGTAAAGACAATCGGTGTGGTTAAGTACCTAGTCAATACAGGATTGGCAATGTTTGTATGAGACTTGTTTCTCGATGACGAAGATTTTGTTGTTGATGATGGTGCCGGTGCCGATGCTAGTCCTGATGTAGTTTTTGATGTAGACATGCGTATCTATCTAACAGTTTAGACCTAAATGCAAAAAACCGCAAAAAAAAATAAAAATTAAAAAAAAATAATAAAAAAAGAAACCAAAACTTAGTATACCTTTGAGGGTGTTACCTAGTACAATTTGAAAAGTGTTGATCTCGTTGAAGGGGTGGTGTGGTGTATGTTTCTTTATTACGTGTTGTGCGAGTACTTGATACCCTGTGTGTTGCTTTTGGTGTTAACTATTCTGTGATGGATTTAAAGAGTTTGGTTATTTTTTCTTTCTTTTTTTTTTTTTTTCGTTCCTTCGCAGCGAAGATGTGGCAAGGATATTCAAACCCTCACAAATGAGAGTTATTCAGAATCTTCAGAGATGCAATGTTACATATCACCATATTCTTGATATTTCTACCTACTCAATAGCTCCATCTCAATAACTCCATCTATTCCTCAACTTCCTTCATAGCTTCCATGCTAATTAAATCACAAACATTCTTTGCAGCAACGACCCGTGATGCTTCAATAACCAGCTTATTCTTTTCTCGTAAATCTAAAGCAATCGATGAAGCCATAGGGTACCTGGTCTGTTCATACGCGTTGCCACGGACACTTCCACTAATAGCACCACCACTAACTAATCGCTCGTGAGCCCATCGCTGTTGCCTTTTTTGTAAATCGAAAAATTCAGTCTGTCGAAGGTACTCATCGGGGTAAAGTGGTGGAGCTGATTGTCGTGCAACTGATTTTTGCTTACGCTTCAGTTTCTGATGAACTCCAGCCAAAGATGGATTATAGAGCAAATCACTTAAATCGTCTTTTCTCGAGCGAAGAAGTTTACGCATAGACCTTTTTCTAGGTGGGGACGATGCATTCGTGGCAGGCTCAGGCTGTTGCGCATTATCTGACGTTGAACCAATTAAGTTTCCTGGAGCCGTATTATCAGTTATGTAGGTCCTTTCTTCATTCTTTTGCTCCTCCGCTTCATTGCCGGCATGGTCATCACGCTGTACATTTTGCAAACCCGCAGTCTGCTCTTCTGTACCCGACTCGTCATCCTCGTCATCGTCCCAATCTTCACCCTCAGTTTCACCTTCCAATTTACCTTCTCCGGTATAACCCCTTTCCAAATCGCTTTCATCTAAAACATCCTCTTCTTCATACTCAACTTCCCTTCTTCTCGACATACTCCGTGATTGAGCTGCGAATCCATCATTTAACCTATTACTGCCAATGATCCTTTTCAACAATGAACTAGCAGGACTCTCTCCCGGTGCAGGCTTTAAACTATCCAATTTCTTGGTTATCTCCTTTAATGCACCGATTTCAGTATCGTCTTCATCAACAAAATCAAAATTGTCGAGATATTGCAATGACACGGGGTGATTATCTTCTTGTACCGCTGTTACTGATTCTTTGTCGTCGACAGCTAACTTCCTTTTCCACTCACCATAGTCGAGTGAATCTTGCTTTTGTAACATCTTCAACATACCACTATCATATTCATTTTCAAAAATTTCAATGTCCAAGGAATAATATCGACCTGCATGACTACCAAACTCTTGTCGCTTCGACTTTGGTAGATTCAGCAAAGCAGCCCTCGATGTGCCATCGGTGTTTCCCGAATCGCCGGCGTCAGCAAAAGCAGCAGGTGTGGTCCTGAATGCGCCAATGTCAACTTTCCCCAGTTTCAAGGTCCTAACAGGGTCAACAACAATTGCCAAATACGGATCCTGAAAATTTTGATTCAACTCTTGTGTGCTCACATCAATTCCACTTAGCCAACATCCATACCCCGGATGTGAATGATACCACCCAACAATATTCTCTTGTCTTGGCTTATTCCCCTTGGTTATTTTTTGATTCAACTCCAAGTACTGTACCATGTATTCATAAGCCTCGCCTTGAGCATTGACTCGGGTTTCTGTTCCTTCTACAGGTAATCGATATGTATCCATTACAACGATTGTCCTATCAACAATTTTCCCAATTAGCATCCCCATAATTTCAATTGACCCTCCACTTTGCGCGTGTGTCGTCATTTTCATCAACGCCAACGAACTAATCATACACTTGTTAAAGTATTTGGCATCAGTCTTCCATGGCTTCAGCAGACTCATACCAGGATCAATTGCCGGTAAATCAAAGAGACGAGTGCAGACGAGTTTATCGTGGGTATTGTTTCCTCCGGGAGTTATCGTTTGTAGTGTAGTAATTCTTCTTGTGATGTCCTTCAGTAACTCAATATCTGTGAGTTTGGGGTTCTTTAATGAATCATACTCCAAAGCATCTGCCAACTCGGAATAAGAACCCATACTGGTTTAAGTGTTTTGGTAACGTTGTTGTTGAAGTGAATTGATGTTTCTCTGCAATCGTTTTGATTTTCCTAAAACTGTATCCCTTTGCGGCAAGTGCAAAAAAATAAGGCAAAAAAAACACAAATTATCGCATAATACACAGTAATACATAGAATACGGATAGCTAGCAAATATAACATAGCAAATTAGCCCTTCTTTGACTTAGATTCGCCGTCATTAGAGTAATAGATAAAGTTGGGAATTCCATAGGAAGGTGAACGATGGATAGTTGGGGTGAATTCGCTCGAGCTACCACCACTACCACCCACAGCACCTCTCTCGTACTGAGAATGAGGGGGGACCTGGTGGTAATAAGATGGATATACATTGTAGTAAGAGCTTTGCAGCCCACCGTGTGTATAGCTTACATTCTCCGCTGGAACATAGTAGAACAAAGGAAAGCCAGTACTTGGAGGAGCAGGATAGTTTGTAATAGTGGCATTCTTCTTGTAGGTATCTGTGGGCTGAACAGAAGTAGTGTTTTCCAAATCCTCTTTTGCCAGATACTCCTCTCTTGAATGCTTTCTCTCTGCCTTCTTCTTGTCCTCCTTTTCCTCTTTCTTTTCATGCAAGTCGGCTTTAGCAGGGACGAACGGTTTTAAATTTGCAATTTGTTCAGTTAGCTTAGTATCGCTCTTCAACTCTAACTGGGAAGCCTGCCAAGGATTAAATGAAGTTTTGCTTTCAGTTTTGGTCGTATAATTATCTTGCCCCTTTTCTATTTCAATGGGTTTGTAATTAGCATTCCCCTTGTTACAAATATTTGATGCACGGCCATTGAACTTGGGTTTAGCAAGTGGGGCATTAAACCCTCCTCTGGGTTTCTCTAAACCCCTCTTACCAATATGTATCGGTGGTGGAGCAAGCGGCACACGGACATTGCGCGCATCTTTCCATTGATTTTGAACCTCGCGATACTGAACATGCATGGTTTTACCACAAAGCATTGCATGGTTTTCCACCTCGACTGCACTTGCAGCACTAGACTCATCTTTGAAAGTGATAAAAGCAAAGGTGCTTTCACTTTTCTTTAAAAGGTGAAGGCTCGTGATTTTTCCATGGCGTTGAAATCTCTCTCTAAGTTCGAGCTCAGTGATCTTATGGCTCAACTGCCCGACAAAAATGGAAAATCGGTCAAACCTTGATTTGCTAATCTTGGAATCAAAAGCTGTATCCTCTCTAAAGCTAACAGTGTTTGACTTGTCGACATTTTGGGCCCACTCTACTTCATAAGAGCCCCCTTCTGTGAGGTTAGCATATGCCTTGATGGCATCATCACGATAAACAAACTTACAGTACCAATTCTTGTAGCCTCGGAGGCACGGTGCGTCTTTATAGCTTTGCCCTGCTGCATTGCTAGGTGTCAATTCTTCTATGTCACCAAATTTGGATAACTTGTTTTCAACAGCAACTACAGACAAACTGAGCGCGGAGGTAATAAAGATTGTTCTGTTCACTTTTGCCGCTTCGCATCGAATGTTTCTGCCATCCAAAACAGAATTGTGGCCCTCTTTGATTGCGCGTTTTGAATCTTTTTCACTTAAATATTGAACAAAAGCGTATGGGCGATTACTTGTGTCTCTCAAAACCTTGACGGTGGATAATCGGCCCCATTGTTTGAAATGGTTATGTACTGAGACGCATAGCTCATCGTCCAACAAGTTGGACCGCAAACTTGCAACAAACACGCAAGCAGAAGGGCGGCCTCTCACAAAGCCCGCATTCGTTTCTTTTGGTAATGGTTGTTTGGTTGATTCCAAGATACTACTCTTTTGGTTGAAACGGGTGTTTGAAGAGGAAGATGATGATGAGGAGGAGGAGGAGGAGGAGGGTGAGGATGGTGAGGAAGTTTTCTTGGTGCTCCACTTTGTCGAGAACATTGAATTTCTGTTTGCTTTGATTGATAAGCTATCTTCTAAAGCTATGGATGAATCTGCCCTATCACTCGTAGTTGACTCTCTAGATTTTGTTGAGGGGTTTATATTTTTAAAACTCATTAGTTGTTATTGTGTCGTTGAATACAAGAGCAATCAATTGGTGGTAGAGCTTCAACAAACCTGCTTCACCTTTAACGTAGTTCAAAGACACTTTGGATAGAATAGGTCTCTGGTATGTAAGGTTGGAAATATATGTGAAGTCGAATTTGGTTGCAAATACTTTTTTGAGGGTGGAAAAACTAAAGTAGTGAGATATTGATAATAGGGGAAAGTTAAACCTATATGGAAAGATTGAACTGGCATTCGCTTCCTAGAAAGAAACTAATAGAAAGAACCAGTTTTATATAGTATCATGGATCCTTGGTGTAGAGATACATATTTGTACTTGCTTTTACGTTGTTTCCAATGTTATACAGATTTTGAGATTCTCTTTAACCCTAACTATACAACTAAATCTGATTCAAAATGAGAATGAAATGAAATTCTTTAAAAATCTAGACCGAATATGTAAATAAAACTATAAACCGAAAACACACTTGTTTCTTTTTTTTTATGCAATACGACAAATCAAAATGACCCGACATCCCATCGTCTAGAGGGATGTAATATTGTCCTCGAAAATATGGTATCAAAATAATTGAACAGTAAAAATGTTGGAGCTAAAATGTTATCAAGCTTAGAACAACAATGCAGCAACACCAATCAAAATGGCTCCTACTGAGTTTCTTGCGCCGGCACCTTCGAAAGTAGATACAGAGGCGGTGTTTTCACTGGCACCTCCTGCTGGAGCTTGGGATACTTGAGGAGCTGAAGATGATTGAGAAACTGAAGCAGCTGGGGTACTTTGAGTGCCTGGAGCAGCTGGGGTACTTTGAGTGCCTGGAGCAGCTGGAGTACCTTGAGTGGTTGGAGCAACTGAAGCAGCTGGAGTACCTTGAGTGGTTGGAGCAACTGAAGCAGCTGGAGTACTTTGAGTGCCTGGAGCAGCTGGAGTACCTTGAGTGGTTGGAGCAACTGGAGCAGCTGGAGTACCTTGAGTGGTTGGAGCAACTGAAGCAGCTGGGGTACCTTGAGTGGTTGGAGCAGCTGAAGCAGCTGGGGTACTTTGAGTGCCTGGAGCAGCTGGGGTACTTTGAGTGCCTGGAGCAGCTGGGGTACTTTGAGTGCCTGGAGCAGCTGGAGTACCTTGAGTGGTTGGAGCAACTGAAGCAGCTGGAGTACCTTGAGTGGTTGGAGCAACTGAAGCAGCTGGAGTACTTTGAGTGCCTGGAGCAGCTGGAGTACCTTGAGTGGTTGGAGCAACTGGAGCAGCTGGAGTACCTTGAGTGGTTGGAGCAACTGAAGCAGCTGGGGTACCTTGAGTGGTTGGAGCAGCTGAAGCAGCTGGGGTACTTTGAGTGCCTGGAGCAGCTGGGGTACTTTGAGTGCCTGGAGCAGCTGGGGTACTTTGAGTGCCTGGAGCAGCTGGAGTACCTTGAGTGGTTGGAGCAACTGAAGCAGCTGGGGTACTTTGAGTGCCCGGAGCAACTGAAGCAGCTGGGGTACTTTGAGTGCCCGGAGCAACTGAAGCAGCTGGGGTACTTTGAGTGCCCGGAGCAACTGAAGCAGCTGGGGTACTTTGAGTGCCCGGAGCAGCTGGAGTAGATCCTTCAGTCAATGGACAGAACGTAGTATAAATAGTGGTTCCCTCAGTGATAACAGTGATACCAGTAGTAGCTGTTGAAGTTTGACATTTGTCTTCAGAACAAGATGTGATGGTAACAACAGTTGTTGGGTGGGTGGTGATAGTTTGTGTAGAAAGGTGTTCTGAAGTTGATCCCGATGGTGGAGCAGAAGGTGAGCTTGATGGTGAGCTTGATGGTGTGGTTGATGGAGAACTAGATGGTGGAGCAGAAGGTGAGCTTGATGGTGGAGCAGAAGGTGAGCTTGATGGTGAGCTTGATGGTGAGCTTGATGGTGTGGTTGATGGAGAACTAGATGGTGGAGCAGAAGGTGAGCTTGATGGTGGAGCAGAAGGTGAGCTTGATGGTGTGCTTGATGGTGTGCTTGATGGAGAACTAGATGGTGGAGCAGAAGGTGAGCTTGATGGTGTGCTTGATGGTGTGGTTGATGGTGAGCTTGATGGTGTGGTTGATGGAGAACTAGATGGTGGAGCAGAAGGTGAGCTTGATGGTGAGCTTGATGGTGGGATGCTGGAGCTACTAGATGGTGTCTCACAATCACAGTCCCAACAGAATTGCTTAAAACCTTGGTGTTGAGTAGTACATTGCCCTAACAAATTTTTCAAGAAATCCAAACTTCTTTTGTCAAAAGAAGAAGACCCTTCAACGCCATCAGCAACTTCATCTCTCTTGAACAATGACAAATCATGGTGGAGCAAAGACAACGGGTCAAAAACTTTCAAAAAGTCCCAATGAGAAATAATACCACAGTGGACCGAAGAATGGCCGAAAACCAATTTCAAAGCTTCCCAAGCAACACCAATTTCAAGGAATTTGAACCCAATGGTAAATTCATCTGGAAGACAACATTTTCCATTCTTGATTTGTGGCTGACATTGGAATTTAGTTGACCATTTGAAAGGACTGGAAACTGCATTTGAAGCACCACTTCCATAAAGGGTAACGTCAGATGAACCAGTACCAGAAATAGTCAATTGATCAACATTATCACAAAAGTATTGGTCCAATTGATCGCATTGATCGGCCTCATAGTTGGCAATAACGTTATAAGTACCGTCAGAATTCTTTTCAGCACCAGAAACAACGAAAGCGGACTTGAAGTTGAGGGTACCATCACCTGAGGAGGCTGCGTTGTTGTCATTGTCGTCACAGAAGATGTTACTGAAGTCACAAATTGGTTGCACCTCATCTGGGGAACAGTCTTTGAACAAGTCTTCAAATAAGGACCAAGTGGCCTGGGTGGAGCACACGAAAGCAGCGAGTGACAATAAGTGGGTAGTAGATAATTTCATTGGTAAAGCGAGCGTGAAATCTTAGCCTGTTGAGTCTATATTCAACTAAATATTTGTAAAATGAAGGTGAAATCTTTACCCATTTATATATTCATCAACAAAGGCAATACAAGCCACCCGTTTGTTCCACACACATCTTCCCATTAACAATGGTAATTGTAGCAAAAACGTGAAAAAAAAAAATCAAGAGGACAAGAAAAGAACAAACAATAGCTAAGCAACAAAGCGTCAGCTATTCAAATAAAGGGCGATTTGTCGTATAATACAATTGTGTTTTTGAATGGTTTATTGCAAATCTTTGTTGATAAAAATTAACCCAACGGGCGCATTAAGGTAAACAATCACAAATCCAACCGTTTGTTGCTCTATTTCCTAAAATTGTATCTCATTTGGAAATGTCCATTCATTTCACAAATTAGGCAATATTCTAAATAATGGGGGTCATTTACCATTGTCAAACATATTTGTGATGAGGGTATTCACTTCCTAGTCGTTTCTTTATTCTTACCCGCCTTTGAAGATCGGCACATTCTTGTAAACAAAAGTTTGCACCCCTTGCTTGTGCATATTTGCTATTTCCCATTGTCTGGTTCCTTGGGTGGAGAGCAAACCAATTCAAAGTTCTTTGTCTTCATCATTTGGAGACTGGGGAAATGTATACAGGGAAAACGTGGATTCATCGCCGTCGTCTCTCTCTTTCTCTCTTTGAAAAACCATGATTCAAGCTGAAATTAGCTATTTCTGTGTAATAAAACTATACCATTTGGCTGTAGGAGTTAATGCAAAAATTTCAAAATGAGTTTAGCCTATATATAGTCTCTAACTCGGAGTCTTTGTGTTAGAGTAGCATTTGCTTGTGTGTGTATGTACTTTGTAACTATTTGGTATGTTTTGTTTTCTAGTTTCCAGTGTTGAAAAAAAAAAATGATTACTCTTTTTGTTTTTATTTTTAATGGTTTTCTATTCTTGTAACAAATTTTTGGTGATGAAATGGAAAATATTTTTTCCTATTTCAGAGCAAGTTTCACAAAAAAGGAAAAAGACAAACATTTGGCGAATTAAACCTTGCATTTCACTCGATTCTGCTTCTGAAACAAACAAAGTTTGGTTAGGAGAAAGAGAAAAGGGGTACAACCCTACATGTATCAATACGAGGGCTTAGTCTATACTAGACCATTACGAAAAGATCAGCTTTAAAAGCAGCTCTTTAGTCGAAACTAAAGTCATCAACTTCTAAAGTGGACTGTATCTTGTACCACTTATGTTTATCTCATCAGCGTAAGGTGTAAATTATTTTTACAATAACATCCGCCTTGGTAAGTTCTTATGCGTAGTGTTTCTTATATTTGTGGGGTGTAATCTTACACAACTGAATTGTGAAATCTTTTTTTTCGTCTCTCGTCTATAAATTTTTGAGAACATTAGTGAGGGAGGTAATAAGTAGAAAAATAAAAATAAAAATCCCTTTTTTTTTGATTTTTATCTAACCGAGAAAAACGTTTGAACTTAAAATTTTAGACGAGAAAAAGCTTTTGGATATGACAATACAAAAACGCACCACCCATACACGTATACACACAAGAAAGAATGAGAACAATAGTAGAACCCCAATACACAATTTCATATTTGTTCATTGTACACAGAAACAATGGATTTGTTTACCTCTAATTTTCTCAATTTGGGATAATTTTGTTTTACTTTAAACGTATCTCTTTTTGCGCTACTGTTTACATTTGAAAAAATAAAATAAAAAAAAGAGAACACGTGAAAAAAAATAGAAAAAAAAAATTAAAATACGCGTACTGAAAAAAGCCCCAACCTAAATGTAAACGCAGGGTTTCGCTTAATCTGAATCTAAACATATTTCGAAAGAGGGAGAAGTATTGTTACTACAGCACGAAAACTCGTAACCATTTGAAAAAGGGTGTAGTTACAATACCACTTTAAACGAAAACACTAAAATTAATAATTGACAATTCCATAGCAGCAAGCAAAGTACGTTTTACCATCATTGCTTCTTGTTTGTTTCATCGATTTCAACCCTTCCTTGCAGCAGCTAGCTAAATAACCTGCTCTGAATAACATTAAAGAGGAGAATTTCAAATAACATGAAATTTGGCAAGTTTCTACTTCTACACCTACTTTTGTTTTTGTTGTTAGCTGACTGCAAAAAAACCCAATTTAAAAAATAAAAAATAAAAATCCTTTTTGTGTCGCTTGTGTTGTCTTTCGCCTAAAACTCAGGAATTTCATACTCATGTGGTCTTTCCAATAAAAATTTGCTTAAACCCGATGCAGCAAACACTGTATATACCGCTTGTGTTCTGTAGAACTATCTGATGTGGTGAGCAATCTATGTTCCGGAATTTTGAAAATTGAACCGATAAATCTTCACTTTAAGAATTCTAGCAGCACAAGACACACCAGCGATGTGTAAACATTAAGGAATAAAAAAGAACCTGTAAAAATATAGTAATCTATACTAGAACGGCACAACATGAAATTATGGGGGGCACAGTATGGAATGGCGCGTCCTCTTCCTTAAAACGGCTGAAATTAGACGAAGAAAAAGAAGTTTCAACCCTCTAAACTAACATTCCGGTCACTCAGAGTGTATCCGTTTCAGTATAGGTAAGTTACCAATTTCCCAAACAAGCTCATTTCACCCAAATTTTGTAAGTCAACACTTGAACATTTGAATATGAAACGAATTTCATGTTTCAAAAGAAATTTTCGTAGATGCATTGACGAGCCTCCAATGCAGGGTTATATTACACAAATCTGAAAAGCGAGCCTTTTTTTCTGCCTTTAGCAAACGAACCCAAATTTTGATGAAAGCATCATTCTCAACACAAAGACACCATAAAAAGCAAAATAAAGGCTAAAAAAAGGGTAAAATTGGCAGCTCACATTCTCTTCCTATATCCGCAGCGCCCCTAACCCAAGTATTCTAATTTCACATACAATCAAACCCATTGAGGATATTTCCATCTCCAGTCTAATGCTCAGAGTGTACAATTAGTTCAATTCGTAATTGTGAGGCGGCACCATACTTCATATGAGAACAATTGTAACAGAACACTTTTCCTTTTTCCAACCAACCAGAAATGTTTCAAAAACAATTCCGTTGACAAAGCTTGCTTCTCTGGAATTGTAAACTACATGAGAACGTTTAGATTCCTTTCTGGGAGAATCTCATAATAATCCCAAAAGAGACAAAATCAGTCCACTCTTGTAAGACGTTCTAACATGTCGTTCCTCTCTTCCTTCCATACCTACCTACCGTCGATCTTTGAGTTGCATTAACACCGCTTTAGTGTGTGTCCGCCCATTCTCCCCTCACTCAAGGTCAAGAAAAAATTGCACATTCTTCAAAACCAAAACCTCCAGTGTTTTACAATTGTGCTTCTAGATTTGCACTTCTTCTTCTCCTATCATATCCCAGCATTCCATCCACGAAGTAAAAGCTTCAAACCATTTTGGTTGGGTTACCGGCCTGAATGGGAACCTGGTTTTAAGTCTGTTCCACTAGGACAAAGGCTTCTAACCTAAGCCAGGATTGTTATGGATCGGCGGAGGATTTACTAAGATCGCGTTGTAATTTATCCTGTATATAATGAACCACACCAAGTGAGTTGCTCGGAAGTTGTGGGGGGAAATAAGATTTGACGGTCCTGCAAAGAGCAGATAGAATATGCCTCTCTGTCTTCAAATCAAAAGAATTCATGAAACTGGGCTAAGCCACGTTCAATTCAAAACTTCCGCGTATTTTGGGGGGGCTTATGTGTTATTGACCGTGTTCGAAATCCTTTTAAAACGTGAATGCAAGGATAGACTCATTCAAAGCCTTAGCAAATGCGAGTTGACTAAACGATAGCTAAAAATAGGAGTTTTGTGTTCTCTACTAATAAAATCACGTGCTTCTCTTTATGTGTGCTTCCCATGTCAGTCAAGCACTTTGCTTGTACTCAAAAGGGTTTTAACTAATGCACTTTCAACTCTTCAATCTTTGGTCTTCGGGATACAATATGTGAGATAATGAATTCTTATTTGGGTGATCTTATATCTCTGTTTATAGCTTAAACCTTACACTTGGATACTTTACCGGCAAACATCAATATTATATAGAGATCGATCGCTAACAATGCGAGCACTCTCAAAACATCCCAGTATGTAAAATAAAGAAAAAAGTGCTCCTACAGAAACTATTCCGAGATGGATTTCTAACGTCACCAGCATATGAATCAAAAAAAAAAAGTTAATTACTCTAAACAATGATGTACCGAAAGAAAACGATTTGAAACCGAAATAAAATAGCAATATATCTTTAAAAGGACCTTTGTAACGTAACTACGTAAATGGTAATACCGAAAATAAACTAATAGAATGAACGAAATGTAGTGTCGATGAAACTTTCGAAAGGCTGCCAAAATTTATGATATTAAAGTAGGATAATTGCAGCAGCCATCAAGAAAGCTCCATTGGAATGATCCATAGTAATTCCAGAAGCAGCGAATAATGAAACTTCTGCGGGATTCAATTCTGGGGATGATGATTCACTTTGTTGAGCAATTGAAATACTTTGTAATGATGGTAAGGAGTTTCCTGCTGATCCTGTCTCTTCCAATGACGCCATGGTTGGCCCAGGACTTCCTCCACCTGGTCCTTTACCTGGGCTTCCTGCTCCTCCACCTGGGCTTCCATTTCCTGCTCCTGGGTTTCCTGCTCCTGCTCCTGGGTTTCCTGCTCCTGGATTTCCTCCACCTGGGCTTCCTGCTCCTCCACCTGGGCTTCCTGCTCCTCCACCTGGGCTTCCTGCTCCTCCACCTGGGCTTCCATTTCCTGCTCCTGGATTTCCTCCACCTGGACTTCCATTTCCTGCTCCTCCACCTGGGCTTCCATTTCCTGCTCCTGGGTTTCCTGCTCCTGGGTTTCCTGCTCCTGGGTTTCCTGCTCCTGGGTTTCCTCCACCTGGGCTTCCTGCTCCTCCACCTGGGCTTCCTGCTCCTCCACCTGGGCTTCCTGCTCCTCCACCTGGGCTTCCTGCTCCTGGGCTTCCTGCTCCTGGGTTTCCTCCACCTGGGTTTCCTCCACCTGGACTTCCATTTCCTGCTCCTGGGCTTCCTGCTCCTCCACCTGGTCCTGCTCCTGGACTTCCTCCACTTCCACTTCCATTTGCATTTGCATTTGCATTTCCACTAGCTGAGGTTGATGTTGATGGTCCCCCTACCAAGGGACAATAAGTAGTGTAAACAGTTGTTCCCTCTGTTATAACAGTTACTCCAGTAGTTTCAAGCGTAGTATAGCAGCCACCATGTGAGCAAATGGTGACTGTAATAACCGTTGTAGAGGGAATGGTTGTCACTTCGGAAAATCCAGAGGTTTGCAGGCCAAAAGAGTTATGCTCTCCAACTGACAAACTTGATTGTGCTGATGATGAGATAGGTGGTTCTGAAGGCGACACTGGTGGCTCAGAGGGTGACACTGGTGGCTCAGAGGGTGAAACCGGTGGCTCAGAAGGTGAAACCGGTGGCTCAGAAGGTGAAACCGGTGGTGACACTGGTGGCTCAGAAGGTGAAACCGGTGGTTCTGAAGGCGATACTGGTGGCTCAGAGGGTGAAACCGGTGGTGACACTGGTGGTGACACTGGTGGTTCTGAAGGCGACACTGGTGGTTCTGAAGGCGACACTTGTGGTTCAGAAGGCGACACTGGTGGCTCAGAGGGTGACACTGGTGGCTCAGAAGGTGAAACCGGTGGTGACACTGGTGGCTCAGAAGGTGAAACCGGTGGTGACACTGGTGGTGACACTGGTGGTTCTGAAGGCGACACTGGTGGTTCTGAAGGCGACACTTGTGGTTCAGAAGGCAACACTGGTGGCTCAGAGGGTGACACTGGTGGCTCAGAAGGTGAAACCGGTGGTGACACTGGTGGCTCAGAGGGTGACACTGGTGGCTCAGAGGGTGACACTGGTGGTGACACTGGTGGCTCGGATGGTGGCACTGGCGGCTCAGAAGGTGAAACCGGTGGTGACACTGGCGGCTCAGAAGGTGACACTGGTGGTGGTGCACATCCACAGTCCCAACAAAACTGCTTAATACCACGCCGTTTGGTGGTACAGCTATTTAATAGATCAACCATGGATTGAAAACTCCTTTTATCTAGATCTGAGACTTCACTCCCATCGGCACCTTCGTCATCTCTCTTTTGGAAAGGCACCTGTTGGTTGAACAAAGTAACCGGGTCATACGGTTGAACAGCCCCTGCCCATGCGTCTGTAGTGTAGAAAGAGACAGGTTGGCCAAATACTTGATTTAACGCTGCTCCTGCAACACCAATTTGCCGGAATCTAAACCAGAGTTTGAAATTATCCGGAATGCAACATTTTCCATTTTTTATTTGTGGTCTACATTGAAACTTTGTTGACCATTGAAATGGATTGGTGATAGAATTAGGCAAGGCCCAGTTGTAAAGAATTGGATCCACCACGCCAGTACCCGATAAATAAATCAGCTCTATATTATCGACAAAGTTTGTATACAACTGGTCAACCTTATCCGCCTGGTAGTTTGCAATGAGATTGTAACTATTATCGACATTTCTCTCCACATCTGACACGACAAAACCGGCATCAAAAGTAATAATGAAGTATGAAGGGTTATAACTAAGGGCGCAGTATAATTTGTCCACGTCACATAATGGGGGTAACAACGCTAAAGTATTATCCTTGAAAGAATTTTGAAAAAAAACCAGGGAAGCTTTTATTGAGAACACAAAGAATGCAAATAACTGAGTGGTTAAAAATATCATTGCAAGTGCCGATAAATTGACAAATGTGATACTGTGATAATCATGACACTAGCAAAACATGTTGAGCCCCATGACTGTTTATATATACACATGTTGATATATCTGTAAAAACCCAATAATTTGAATCTATGACCTGTTGTCATCCAAGTTTATACGTAAAACAAAACTCATCGTAAAGGGGTGTAACTCGACTCCGAAAATCCTATAATTGGTTTGTGGATCACATGATTTGTTTAGTGTAAGTTAATCCCAAAAATGATCAATTTGAAACCAGGCGCCCCTTAAAAACGTTTCTCTGGACTCTGTCCCAGCATAAGTAGCTATCTGATTATGGTTGCATCATAGTGATTAATATCAGTTCCCGCGCTGGACCAGTTAAGGATTAAACTTTTCTTTATCTTTTTGTCTACTTTTTTTTTTTCTTGGAATGTTGCGATTTCATTTAAGGCACAACCGCCTAATCATTTTACGAAACTTATTTCTTAGGCGTATTGACTACGAAAAGGGTCCTCCCTTGACTGAAAACACCTTCAGCGCTTATAGTCTGGATGAAGCTTTTGTTCACTTAAGTTTGTTCAACTGTATCATACCCTATTATGCAAAAACAAAAATGGTTTATGTAAATAAGTTTTTGCTATTGATTGAAGCAGAATTTTTGCAATCAAAAAGGATCAATTGTAAGATTTTCCCAATGTTTGTGTAGAAAGGTTTAGTAGCTCCAACACAAAGCAGCCAAAATTCATCTGATCTCAGAGCGACGTAACTTTTGGCGAAGCGAGGGTGAATGGGTTTGTATAAAAAGTCATACAGTCTGTATATAACTATGTGCCACAATACCTTCTTTATCAGAGTGAAGAATCAAACTAAAAAACGTTTCTGCATGAATTATTACATTTCACAACATCTTATGTTCCTGCTTCTGTTCTGATTTCTTCTTTATACAAAAATACAAGGCTTCATTCCATACCTTTGTTAAGCATCTTTCTCGCGCTCAAAGGCCTTTGTTTGAAACTTAGTAGTATTATTAAAGCTTTTTTTTTGACATAGATAGCTCCCCAAGAATTTGCAAATAAAAAAAAGTTTTAGTTGTATGAAATGAGAGATTACCTTTGCCAAGATTTATCATCAATTTCCAAGCTTTGCGATACGTATAATTTCAAATTTTTGTGTATTTATTTACCCCCTCACACCCCTTTTACATTTTTATATTGCTGCAGGGGCCATGCGCTATAAGATGTATAAGTTTACTTGCACCAAGTGTATCTCGTTGGGGCTTATAATCTTGCACTAAACATCATTGGACTGTTTTGTTTCGTAAATTCATCCTTAATAGTTTGCAATTCAACAATCGTATTGGGTACAGTATTCTTATCCCTCACTTTTCGATTTTATGTCAACAATCTTGAATTTATCTTTACGAGCATCTTATCATAAAGGTAACAATACCGATTTCGTTGTTGCATCTTTTTGCAACAGCAATGTAAACAAGCCTAAAGAGTACAAAATAGGCTTAATAGTTGAGAGTCACTCTATATTTGCCTCGTGTTTTGCTTTTGACTTTAAAGTAGCACCAGCGTTCTATTTCTAGTTTGAATATACTGCTGTGATATGGCACTGATCTTTAGTTATGTATACACCTCCTCTTGATATTTAACCAAACTTATCTTGAAGCTATCAATAAGTTTTAGGCACGGCACTAGTCACACTTCAACGGTATTGGCCAATCAAATAAAATCACGATTTAATGTAGATATAACACAATTAGAAAAACAGTGGTTGCTCTCTAGAAAATCTTAAAATATATACATATACATGACAACAAAGTATCAATGACATTTTATTTTAAACACTTACTCTTGAGGTGATAATATTTCAATCTTGTGACACTAAATGTTTTGCTTCCTCGTTATCTTCTGTCTGCCCCTCACTTTCCTCCTCCTCACTTTCCTCCTCCTCACTATCCTCCTCCTCACTTTCCTCCTCCTCACTTTCCTCCTCCTCACTTTCCTCCTCCTCACTATCCTCCTCTTCACTTCCCTCCTCTTCACTTGATTCTTCATCATTTCCAAAAAAGTCATCCAAACTTTGCAACTGATAAGCTTTTGTCGATTGTTCTGGGCGACTTACACCACTATTATTCACCTGCTTCGAAGAGAAAGATTGTTGATTGACAGGACTTGGCGACTTTGAGCCCTCTGAAAATACGCTTGAAGCATTTGTAAGTTTATTGTACTGCACTGGAGCTTCTTTCCTAATCGAAGATGGTGGAATCTGCGAAAGGTCTGTTGCCCATTCAGTTACTTTAAAATACAGCCTAACAGCTTTAAACTCTTCATCGTTGGCGATTGACCCCTCGCTAATCAATGGCGTAGATTTAGGGACTTGAAAAATCAACGAAGCCAACTGTGCTCTGTCAACACCAGAATCCAACAACACGCTAAACATTCTGACCCGATCTCTTGTGTCATACGATGGGTCATACCTTGCCAATTGTAAAGCATATTCAAACATTTTGAATTCAGTTGTCGCTTGCAATTTTGCATTGATAGCAACCTTGTCTTGGTCCGAGTCGCCATGTTCGCTCGTTAATCTGCCCATTTCAAATGCAACAATCTTGCATGCCAAAACTAGTAATTGATATCTAACGTTCTCAGCTTGTCTAGCAAAGGATTTTAATGCTACTCTTAAAAGGTCAGGGCCAATGGCATTTTCCGCAAGGACTGTATACTCTCCGACTGTCCATATAATTGAAGCCTTTGCATCATTTTCCAAATTTAGATCTACCTTGTTCAAATAATAGGCTAGTTTGTTTAGTACTTTCATGATCTCACTTTTCTCTTCTGCACCAGTTGCATCACATTTCTGTTGGATAACAAATCGAATTACTGTCAAAATTTCGTTTAGAGTCTCCCCTGTCATCACTCCGATGTTTGCCAAACACCATTGTAAAATTTCCTCATTCCATGTTGAAGAGATTTGAGAGCATTTTGCCATAGCTCTGATGGATTCTTTGGCAACTATTTTGCGCCTCAGGCTCAATGCATAAAACTTGAGTTCTTCAAAGATATATTTGAAATTAGCATCGTCAGAAATCAAACTTAAAATCCCGAGTTTCAAAATTGCTATATCTGGAGCATCATCTGGCAATATGTAAAACAGTCTAAACTTTTTTGTAAATAAATGCTTGGATTGTTGACAAATACATTCAATAGTTTGCAAAGAGTATACTCTCGTCTGAGTATCATTTGCAGATGATGAAATACGTGTGAGAATCACGTCCAAAGTGCCTAAACAAGAAGGTGCCAAAAGATATATGCATCGAGCAACACTAATAACCACTATGTCTGAAATGGACTGCGCCAAAGGCTCTACTGACCGTACCAACAATTCCAAATCAGGATCAAATTCGTTTTCCAACGGTTTGGTGATGAACTTCCGGCAATACAACGTTAGCATATCGATGGCATAAACCTGGGCAAATTCATCAAACTTTAGCAATAGCGAGCAGAGTCGTCTAAAGTTTCCATGAATATGCTCCCATTTTTTTGCTTCGCTGCGTATTTTTAATTGCACTTTGAAATGTGACTTTATAGCAGCTGACACCACAACAGCATCACTGTCTGCCAATAAGTTTCCTAAAATATCTAGCATTTGTCTTTTGGATTTCCCCGATATTTCATATACCTTCCCTATTGCTATTGCGGTTGCGGCACGAACCTGTGGAGATGGATCGGACGATGTTCGCTTCAAGCTCAATGCAAGAATTGGTACAATTGAGCTAATCTTGATCCCTGCTAAAGACCTGATTGCATTGGCTCTATTTGAAGGCGACTTTTCATTGAGTGTCTTTTGAATAGAATTAATTGAAAGCAATGCGGTATCTGCTTCCACGTCGGCATACTTGGTCAAGTAAATAAACACCATTTGCTTAACTTTGGCATTTTCATTAGTGACGTTCTTCACCACATCAGCAAAATAGGGCAACCCATCTTCCCCCTTTGCTATCAAAGCTATGACGCACTTCATACCATTCAGAATATCTCTATTTGATCTCGAGTTGAGGAGGGAAGAAATTTCTTGGGGGCGAGAGACACCTGGGGTATCGTATATACGTGCTGAGGCTGACATTGCGGCTTCGATTGATAGGTCCTTTGCAGACTCTATCATAGAAGTAATCTTTGACAAAGAATCATTCATTGAAGTTTTATCTGCGTTGAGGAATGATCGAGTTATGCTTTAGAAATGTACACATTATATTTTTCGCGAAATTTTTGTTTTGCAAAAGAGACGTTGCTACCAGGTGGTTTCAATATAACACTATCTATACTCTAAAAGATACTATTATTTCCTCCGTTTGCTTAGTTTATTCGCAGCCGCTTTTAACCTCTTTCCCGTGTTCAACTCTTTACGGCTCTGGATATACTCTTGGGAGAAAAACTCGCCAATGGTTGATTGCGTACCTTCGGCCCTCTTTTTATTCAAATCTCTCACCAATGGCACCATTACCTCGTCAACCCTTTCTTGAGACCAATTGACATTGTACATCAAAAATGACCTTATTTGGTCCAAGTTTGGTATCCCCCATTTGAATTCACTTTTGTCAGAGTCTACCTCGGGATGCGTATACGCATCAAAAACTACTTTGTTGGGAAAATTGTCCGGTAAAAATAATTTCCCATTTTTGATACGTGTAGTAAGACTTTTTTGCAATGGGGTTAAGCTAGTCTGGTCTAACTTGGTTGTTTTTGTTCTCTCATCAAACCAGCTTTTCAATCTTTTCAAGCTGCCAAATTCTGCAAGTATTTCAACTGCCAAAACTGGACCAATTCCTTTTATTCCTTGCGTATAATCACTTCCTAACAACATCGCCAACTCAATCAAGTTTTCTCTGCTCAACCCAACGTTAGTCTCAATATCTTCCTTGATGTAACACTCAACAAACTGCTTCTGGTTAAACATATTCTTGTATATCCTGTCCCCGCCAAATAGGAAACAATCGCTATCGTCAGTAATAATACCATCAACCAATCCAATCCTCAAAAGCTCTGCACATTGAGCCTCTGCCTCCATGGGGGCTGTAATGTATGGAATTCCAAACCTCTTTAATAGCTCTTGTACATCATTTATCATACTCTCTGTCACTTCGTCAGAGTCCCGCTTTGCTTTCTGTAATTTCTCCTGTAATAATTGTTCTTCGGTGATTCTCGTCTCAATTGATGAAATTGGGGTATCGTGAGACAGTTTTATCTGGCTCTTTAGATTTTCATGATCGACTTCTTCTCTTTGTAACTGTTGGACCAAGATCTCTTCGTCTCCCTCCTCAAAGTCGTAGTCAATAACCGCCGGACGTCTAGTTTCTGATTCCCAAACCATTGCTTCATTTGTATCCTCCCTTTGATCGTTGTTTTCGTCAGAGAGACCATCGATAGTCCTTGAAGGTAGCTCTATAACGTCGTCATTTGTCGTCAATTCATTCTCATCATTCATTTCAAAGAGCTCTTTAGCTTCAAACCAAGGAATCAAACCCGCCTCATCATCTATGTTGTTACCCTTCATTTCGAGCCCGGAGCTGGGTACAAACTTTTCATTGTGTGGATTTAAGGTTTTATTAATTTCATTCTGAAACCAATCAGGTAATGTTTGCTGTCCACTGGTAGATGAGTTTGTGTCTTTTGACTGGTTACGAGTTTTTTCGTCGTAGTAGTCTCTTTCGTCACTTTGCGGGCTCTTCTGCACCGATTGCGTTTCATTATTATCCTTCTCCATTGAAGCTTCGGTATCTAAGGACTCTGCACTTCTAGCATCAGCCCCAAAATCTTCCTCCGTTTCTGTTTGACCCTTTCCAGAAAAGTCTTCATTATCAGCTACTTTTAAATTTATTCTTCCAGTCTTGTGGTTTTGAGAATCAAATAAAAGTGAGCTCTGTAGATCATTGTTCGATGGGGATCCCTTGTGGTCATGCGGTGGCTTCTGCATCCTGTTTGAAACTCTCTCTGCTGTATCAGTAGCGTCTGCAAATAACACTGAGGATTGCAAGTCAAGGCTATTACCTTTTCTGATGTCATTTTCCTTACTTGCCTCTTCTTTTCTCAACTTAAAGTACTCCTGTTTACTCTCTTCGACTGCTTTCCTTAATTGTTGCTCATAAGAACTGAGTTGTTTGGTACTTTCTTTTGCATGCGAAGGGTTTTGATTCTCATACTTCTCATAAATCGACTTAATCAACGCCTCTTGTGTCATCCTTTCTTCTTGAGTTTCCCTCGTATCTTCCAAAATTACATCCTCAAAATCCAGATCAGTTTCGTCGCTTTTGGCAGTATCTTGATGATTTGGTTGTTCTCTTAAAGGCCATTCATCAACTTCTAGGTTGATAGGGTTTTCTGCAGTCGATCCACCTCCTTCAAGAGCCAACGTCCATCCATCCTCATTTTTCACTAAAGCATATTTTCTGTCCTTTTCACCAGCAACCCGCCTATCAATGGTATCTTCATCGTTCATACCGGTCACATTCATGAGCTTTTGTGTGTAAAAATTACGCTTTTGTACTTGTTGGATTTGAAACTTGGAGAAGTCCATCAGATTTGGAAATAGCTCCTGCAACTGTTCCTTTCTGTACCCCATCCTCAATCTAGATTTTAGTCGAAGATGATTCAAAATCATGTATTGTGTAGCAATAGGTATATTTGCAAACTCCTTCGATTTTGGATCTACTTCGTTTATGTTGATCCCATCCACATGATCAAAATCATCCCATACTTCTGTATTATCATCATCGGGCATAATCCTTTGATCACGTCGAGAAACTCTGAATTCATTCAAATCCGGAAGATGGTATTCGTCAGTTTTTCTGAATTTAATAGACTTTGGTCGCTCTGGTAACTTTTCTTCCACGACAACTTTGTTCATCGGTAGATCGTCGAAGTATATTACATCATCATCGTCGTTAACAATCTCTCGATTCAATAGTCGAGCTCCTTTTTGTTTATTTACTGACTCCTCTGCTTGCCTTTGCAATTGAATTGCTAGCAATTTCTGTGCTGTTTCCCTAGTTGATTCGGAGTTCTGCTGTCTTCGATTCTTTCTTTCGTTGATGGTTTGTCGTTTGAGAACGGGTACTCCTCCGTCGAATACAAATATAGGTTGAATTCCAAAATATAATAGTTTACAGATCCTTCTGAAAAACCCAACGATATGAGATTGTGGCAAAGCATTGCCTTCCTTGTCACGTACTGCCTTTAAAAATTGGTATATCCATATTGACGCGTCAACCGCGAGTTTCTTTCGTGATAGAGCCTCTAGTCTGACAGGTCTCGCCAGAGGACCAACTATGTCCCATAACGATTGAACACCCATTTCAGTGCTGGTAGCGGTGGTTGTGTTATTTTACTTTTGCTTGGTTCAAGAGACTTATTGCGCAATGGTAAGAATTGCCTTTTGAGTGTATATCACAAAAATCATTTTTTTCATATGAGCGAGAGTTAGTCACATGATGACATTTTAGAACAAAGATGTTCGCAATGGTGGTGATTCAAGTAAACCTCCCCCCCCCCCCCCTCCACGGAGACGGCTACGGGTTACTTACTATTCAAGCCAAACCAAGCCTCACACTAAGCCACTCTTGCTATGAAAATATATATCCTAATCTGCAATTGCCTTTCAGTGGCATTTTCTGCCACCATATTATCTCCATTATGAACCAGCACATCCTCCTTTAATTAGATTGAAGCACATTAGTTATGGCGTATGGCGTTGCACTTTAAATTTATCCCCCACATTTTGAAAAATATGTTGCTTCGGATCGAGCCAATGACTTTTTCTCCTACATAAGGAAGAAAAAAATTAGATCCGAGATAAATCTCACAGCAGCGTTTAATTCCTATTTGGGATCAACGGTTTCAATTAATGTACAAAAGAGTCAGACCGCCAAGTATAAAGAGTGGTCCGTAAGGCTCAACAATATTTTTTTTGCCTTTTAATTTCACAACATCCAAACGTCGTTGCAACTCCACTGTCAAAATGTCTAAGGAATTTATGAGATTTCCGTCGAGGAGATCAGCTGTCTATTCCCACAAGGGAATGGTTGCATCGACCCAACCATTGGCAAACTCTGCTGGATTGAAGATACTTGATTTGGGCGGAAATAGCGTTGACGCCGCAATTGCTGTTTCGGCAGCCTTGTGTGTCACAGAACCGGGGTCAACCGGAATTGGGGGAGACTCGTTTGCCTTGTTTCACAGTAAGGGCAAAGTATTTGGTTTGAATGGTTGTGGGAGAGCAGCAAAAAACGTTACTCCACAGGACGTTTGGGATGAACATAACAATGGTAAACCAATGCCCAGGATACCTTATACCTCAGTCTTTTCAGTTACTGTTCCTGGAGCAATTAGTGGGTGGTACCAGGCTTATAGCACATGGGGTTCGGGGAAAGTTACATTCAAGGATATTTTGGAACCTGCAATCAGTTTGGCAAGAGACGGCTTTCCTGTGTCTGAGCTTTCGGCCCTTAGTTGGAGACATTCTATTCCCAAATTGAAAAGTCAAAATCTAGATGTAGGTGAAAATCCAT
Source organism: Lodderomyces margitis (assembly GCF_024628925.1). Lineage (NCBI taxonomy): Eukaryota > Fungi > Ascomycota > Pichiomycetes > Serinales > Debaryomycetaceae > Lodderomyces > Lodderomyces margitis. Next base: position 220,926 of record NW_026261739.1, read on the forward strand.
TTGTTCTCGATGGTGTTAGAGGGCCAAACGAAGGAGAGTTTGTTAAAAACTTGCCATTTGCCAAATGTCTTGAATTGATTGCTGAAGGAGGTGAAAAAGCATTTTATGAAGGACCCATTGCTGAAGCAATTGTTGAAACTACATCAAAAAGAAATCATAAGCTTACATTGGAAGATTTAAAGAATCACACTTCAACAGTTGTAGAGCCAATCAAACTAAACTTCCAGGACCATTTTGTTTGGGAGATTCCACCAAATGGACACGGGTTGGTGGCTTTGTTGGCCCTTGGATTGATTCAAGAGTTGCACAATGAAGGAAAGATTAATTTGTACGAATTGAAGCATAACTCTACCGAGTACTTGCATATATTAATCGAGGCTTGCAAATTAGGATTTCATGATTCTGATGAGTATGTTACTGATCCAATCTTCAAGGACATTCCGATTAAGGATTTATTGCATCACCAGTATTTGAAAACTAGGGCAAAACTATTTGATTCGTCTAAAATCATTGATGGAGAGACCATGACTCATGGTGTACCTGACCCCAAATACAAATCTGACACAGTTTATTTTTCCGTCACTGATTCCAATGGAGATGCTTGCTCTTTTATCAACTCTGTTTATGAGGGATTTGGATCAGGAATTTTAGTGGAGAAGTTTGGGTTTTGTTTACAGAACAGGGGCTGCAACTTCAACTTGACCCCGGGTTTGTCCAATTGTTTAGAAGGTGGAAAGAGACCTTATCATACAATCATACCGGGTATGATTACCAACAAAGACGACTCGTTGTACGCTGCTTTTGGGAATATGGGAGGTTTTGCCCAACCTGTTTGTCACGTGCAACATGTTTTAAATATGATAATTTTTGGAATGACGCCCCAGCAGCTGCTTGACTCTCCAAGGTTTTCCTTGGATTCTGATAGCGACCATTTGAAAGATAGAGGAAGAGGTGCCGATGGTCCTGTTCGAACACCTATTACTGTTGTCAAGATTGAAGAAGGGGTCGGAGAGAAGGTGATAAATGAACTTCGTGAGTTGGGTCACACTGTGGATGTATTAAGTGGGTACTCAAGACAAATTGTCGGCAGAGGGCAAATAATTAAAAATGAATCAAAGAGTGGACAGTTAATCTATGCTGGTGGTAGTGATATGAGAGGAGATGGTGCTGTAGTTCCATTCATTTAATTGCAAATAAAAGAGCACAGAAGGTAATACATCCTTCTAAAAATAAAAGTCTTACAAACAGTTTATATTCTGAATCAGGTTGGCGTGAAAGCAAAAGACGCAGAATTTGAATTATTCAATCTGGACCTGCTCCTATGATTTCTCTCCTCTTCGATATCTTTTTGTCTCTTTAATACCGTCGCAACGCATACAAGTACCAATGCATCTTCATGCATTGAAAGTACGCTTTCGTAATCAATATTGGGGTCTGGATTATACAAGTCGTCAATTTTCACCTCACCATACCCCAATTTGAAATACGATTCTGCTTCTCCCAATATAGCTGAGCATCTTTCACCGTAGTACTCTGGTTTAGGTAATCTTGAACTGAAGCTAAGCTTCAATTTAAAAAGCGACTTTAAGTAAGGGTTGGGCTTCGATTTTTCCAACTTGTCTGTGCGTCCATCCCAATTATCGACCA